>NC_091829.1:8232500-8420000 GCF_038994185.2 Dermacentor albipictus | reverse complement strand
TGCAGAGTAAAGATCTCTGACTATGACAAATCTTGCAAACCTCAGGAACACGGTAGTTAAATTATATCGATGGCCGGATCGCACGGACGCCCATGGCAACAAATGTCGCCTGCGGCTCGATGAAGATAAATGTATCTCCGCTCCGCGCATTTATTTGATTAGAGATTTCCTAATGGAATGTCCAAGGCGCACTCCCGCTCTTGAGTGGAAGCACGTTCACCTCCGGGCGCTTGTGTCGCGAAGGGTTTTCGTCGCTGTTCTATAATTTATCGGTGCTCTTTTTTTCTTATGGAATCAGACGTACGCGATGATATGAATGATGCTCCAACAGCAAAACGTGACGCCCCATTTTTGTAAGATACTCATATTTCATTCCATCATGTCCCTCGTTGCGAACCACGTCTCTTAGAGCACTCTTATAAAAGCTTAGTGCTCTGCAGGTTAGAGTGGCAAGGCAGGACTTCACAACAACTCGACTCATTTATTCTTTCTGTTTATCCTCTGTCTGTCTGTCTGTTTCTGTCCCCCTGTCTCTCTCTCTCTCTTTGTTTTTGTTTGCTTCTTTATTTGTTTTTTTTGTTTTTTTATAGCGTTGGACAGTGACGATGTGTGGAAGTTTTTTGCTTGCAGTCTTATTTCCTCCATGCAGTTTATCTCGGCAGGCTCTTTTCTTGCAATGTATAGGATATCGCTTCCACGCTTGTTAAACTACGTTAGAAATTATTCAGAATGCACTTCTCTGGTCTTATCAACCCTCACTACCCTGAAGGCATAATACCAAAGCAGTTGCAAGTGTAAATGTGCAAACGGTATGACTTGCGACAAAATCAGTAATGTTATCCCTAACAACAGTTATTATTTAAAAGAGGGAGAATTCCCAATGATAAATTCTTGGGAAAGTGCGCGATACTTGAATCCGTCAGCACTTGCGTTTTACTCTGCTTCTCTTTTGCCTGATCTGCTGCCAGTACAATGTTTGAAACTGGCGCGATTTAAAATACCGACTACGTGACATAAAAGCGATTTCAGCTGCTGAATAATTCGCATATATCTGAACTCATACATCCAACTGCTTTATTCAGTGATACGAGAACAACGTTCTCCATTACGATATTTTGCTCGTGGCCTCTGGCAGATGTCACGAACAAATTCGAATAAATTATGGCGTTGAATGCCCCAAAGCTTCAAACAAATAAGGCATAAGATGCCTTAAAGGCTCCGGCAGGGGGACCAGAAACTTCTTTTTTTTAATTCTTTCAGTCATCGTTTTCCTTCTTGTTTACGTTTTATCAGACGTCTTAGCGCTCAGGGTTAACTTTAACTACATGGGTTTGTTTACCGTGGAACCAAAGCAAGCTGCACGAGCGTTGTCGCACTGCGGCAGCCCCATCGCTGCAGGGAATCGAACCCGCTACCTCCTCATCAGCAGCAGTACAACGCTGCTCCAGTGTAGGCACCAGCCGACATGTTCCAGAACGCCAGCGGGTCTTGAAAGCATACCACCATGTAGGCTTCGTCCTCCTACGACCATAATGTAAAATCACATCTAGCATTCAGTTGACACGGAAACCCAAAAGCACCAAATCTTATCACCTGCCATTGCGCCTGGCTTACCTGTTCGGAGCTTTAGTAATGTTCCAGTAACAGATAAAATCAGTGCTCAGCACTAAGCTTCTGCGGTGGTTCGTGAACAAGTTAAACGCGAAAGTGACAACGCGAATACGAAAATCAAAATTCGATGGTTTGTGATGGGCATAGCTGGTATAACAGCAGTGTCACCTGTTATTTCGTTATACCACTGAAACCGCACCGAAAGAACTGATAAAATAAAAAAAAAGGCAGACGTGCCACTTCAGACCCAATCGGGTTCCAAATTTCCTGCTTGCGTCTTTTTTTAGGGTTGATTTCACTTCCTCACAACACTAGAAAGAGACAGATAGAAAGAAAGAAAGGAAACCAAAAGCAAGAACGTGACGCACGTCTGGTTTGCTACCCTACGCTGGGGAAAGGTGATATTGGCAAGAAAATAAAAAGAGAGAAGGTGTTGAGGGTGTCGCTTCGCTTGGAGCTGCAAATCGAAACGATGCGAAGTATGGCGACTTCAGAAACTGCAGTAATGCATGCATTGTTTTCTGGGCTGGCGAGGCACGTGGTCATGGTTCAAGTACTTTTGTAGCCGAACACGACGTTGAATCCAGGTGAGCTAACGTTGTGCGGAGTAGAAGGTGCTCTTCGTCATAACTAGAAGAGGTGCAGAACAAATGTTCGATAGACTCTTCATACCTGCAACTCTCACAGAAGGGTGTTTAACTCGTTCTAATGCAACTCTCACAGAAGGGTGTTTAACTCGTTCTAATGCAACTCTCACAGAAGGGTGTTTAACTCGTTCTAATCAGGAACGAAGACCTTTTTATGATGCCTCACATAGCGACAAGTGACACAATAGCGTTGCGTCGGAGCTGGAGAGACCTTGTGGTAGTTGGAGCCTCATGGGCGGGTCGAGATTTCCTAAGCGTCATTTCGAAAGACGATGAGAGTTCCATTCAGCTAGAGGGGCGTTACGAGCCAGCGACCAGCCTCTTCTTGTCTGTTCTGGACAGTTGGGACACCTTTGTCTGGAACGGAAAACAAATTTATGACGCTTGCAATGCCTATGCCCATCCTTACTAGACAGCTGAGGCGGATAGCAATAACCTTGACTGCACACTAGCCGTAAAAAGTGGAACTTCTCGCGAAATCTGGCTCGTGCTGTTCTCTCATGCTCATTCACGCGGTGTTTACAAACCACGTTTACGAAATTTAATCAAGGCCGCACTTACGTTGTCTCTAGATACAATACATGCTTCATTCAAATACAATACAATGAAACACAAGCTAGACTACAATAATAATATCAAAAATACAGAGGACTTGGCAAATACGAAGCGAATAAGTAACTGTGGTTTCAGACGTTCTAAACAGAACTACCATTCCAAAAAGAAGAAAAATTCAAATTTGTCAAAAAAAAAAGGCACAATACAATGCAAGACAAAATGCATGTAGCTGACACTTACGTATAGTTTAAATTTAAAGAAATATAAATTCACGGAATTATGAAATTATGTTAGATATAACAGGTTTTGATGCTAGCTGGAAAGGAGTTCCAGTTTGATATGACATGGAATATGGCACTAAATCTTCCATAATGAGTGTTTACCTTGGGTAAGTAAAGGCACGTTATCATGTAGACAAAACCTCGCGATATTTGTATTTGTCAGAAGTAGTGAATAGGGCCAGTAGTCTTAGGGCCATTGTTGTTTTTTTCTTTAAATAAATGATATCTCTGTGGGTATTTCGTCGTGTATACGGTTGTTTGCCGAGGATTGTGTTATGTACATGAAAATTAAGAATGAACAAGATGCTGCCATGCTACAATCAGATTCGGAATGTATTAATACTTGGTGTTCCACGTGGAAGGTGAATTTGAATTCAGAAAAGTGTGTTCACGTTTGTTCTACAAAAAATAAAGACAAGGATTGTAAGTATTTACCAGATAAATGATACCCTGATAAAAAACGAACCTACATACAAGTATCAAGGTGTCGCGTTATCATCTGACTGCTCATGGTCTGCTCATGTGTATGACGTCATTGTAAAAGCTGGAAGGGCTCTCAACTTTATTCAGAGGAATTTGAAATGTTCACAGAAACCTATGAAAACTGCTTACCTAAAATGTGTGAGACCAATTTTAGAATACGCCTGAGCTGTTTGGGACTCCGCGCAAAAGAACTTGATCGATAAACTAGAAAAAATACAAAACCGGTCTGCTATGTTCGTCCTGGGGCGGTTTCAGCGGAGAGAAAGTTGTACTGAAATGAAACACGAATTTAATTGGGAGTTGCTTTCCTCTCGGCGGAAAAAGCTGAGAATTAAGTTTCTATTTCTCGTATTTAACAATAAGACTGGAATTAGCAGCGAAATATATTTTAAACAACCACATTATGCTTATATACGCGTAATGATCATTCTCTCAAAACGCGCGAGTAACGTGCCAGGATGAACTTGTTTGCAAATTCAATCTTTGTCAAAACTTTTGTGCTGTGAAATCAGCTGTGTGAAGAGCAAGTGTGCTGTGCTAGTGTAGACTTGTTTTTTTTTCCTCCTGTAACCCCCCCCCCCCCCCCCTGCTGTAACGCCTTCGGGCAATGCGGGGTAGTTCTTGAATGAATAAATAAAGAATAAAGAAGCTGCTATTATTTGTGGCATCTTTCATAAGCCACGTGTCACTTCAAGACGTAAATTAAGGTAGCAGGGATACTTGGGGTTGTGGGAGAACGTTCGTATCGAACAAATATACACTAAAGCATACCTGAACTGTATGTAACGTGTGCACACGAGTGGTGAGTGCGTGGCAAACTTAGTTCTCGTCTAGTTTAGCACTGTTTAAGGGCACATTCACACCGAAAGCGGAGCGTCTAAGCGGCCAAGCGGATTTTCAACGCGGCGAGGCGGTGAGCGCGCGCGCCTGTTCAGACCGGACGGCTTGCCTGGCGGCCCGCGTGGCAGCGAGGGCGGAGCATCCGGCGTTTTCGTGGCACACCTGTCGCCATCTCTTGGCACCAGTCGCCCGTCCTCAACGCGAGCGTCGTCACCGCGCTACCGCCGTCTGGACGGCCGCTCGCGCTTGCTAACCACTTGTGAAGCAGCTCGGACGAAGAAGACGAAATAGTCGGCATTCTACTCGCCGCTACTTCAGGAGATTTTCAAGACGAGCAGCAGAAAGCTCGAAGACCGGCCGCCAACACCGCTGGTGGGTCCGCCCCGCCTTGCAAGAACGAGAGCGAATCGGTCATGCCAGTGCTTTGATGCTTGTATTCAGTGTCCTTGAGTACGTCGTGTCTCTTGTCACATAGCATCGCGCAACATTTAATGGTGTCGATCAAAAGTGCAGCGCAAAATACAGCTGTCTGGGTGCATGCCTTTTGAGTCGGCTTGTCTCCTCGAGCCCTGGTTGGCTGCGGGAAAGCGGGAAGCTCCGTTGGGGCGGAAAAAATCGGTCCGAGAGCGATCGGGCTGCCCGCCGCGTTTTCCGCCTGCTTTGCCCGCTCGGCGAGGAGGTTTTCGCCGCTTTCCGCTTTCCGCCTGCCCGCTTTGCCCGCCCCGCCTTCGGTGTGAATGCGCCATAACAGATACGTGCAGCAAGGCGTTGCCTTTGACGTCAACGTGAGACGAACGAGAAACATTTCCTACAAACAAACATAATCAGAAAAAAACATCCCCACCTAGCAAAGTTCAGTCAAGCGACCTGTTACGAACGCGCAGTGATTCATATTTATCTGCCTTTATCTGTGCCCTACGATTTACACGGCTTCCCAGGGAACCGGGAGGTAAGGAACGGGAGAGGAATACGCGATTACATAACGGCTTATCTGATTGTGCGCCAATTTTTCCGAATGAATGAATGAATGAATGAATGGGTTCAGGGGTTTTACGTACCGGGACAACGATTTGATTATGAGAAATACTTTAGCGGGGAACTCCGGAATAATTCTGACCACCTGGGGATGTTTAACGGGCCCTAGTGTAAAGGACAAGAACGTTTTTGCATTTCGCCCCCATCAAACTGCGGCCGCCGCGACCGGCGTTCGATCCCGCGACCTCGTAATCAGCGGCGCACACCAAAGCCATAAGCCACCACGGCGGATGACCCATTTATCCGAACCGTAACACATTCGTAAATAAATGACGCGCAGAATGCCGGGGCTAAGTTGACGACCGACGCACCCGATTCGCAAAGGCTGAACGCACGTAGTGTGTCGCGGCCTCCGAGGTCGCAACGGTGCACCTTTGCTAAATCTGGGTCTGTGCTGTCTCGAAGGCAACGGTTCTGTTGTATAATTTCATGCTGAGGTCACTAGAGGGAAATCTGGGGCTTCAGCTCGTTGACTCACCGTATAGGAAGCATGCGCGGGTAGGATACGAAATTTTCTGCGATTTGTCTTTGCTTCGTTAAGGAAGCCCATTGTGACTTTTGTGATTGCTGCTTGTAGCTTAATTTCGCCTAATACTCGCCTCGCAATGTTCATTTAGAACTGCTCACTTACAACAGCGAAGCTGTACATGGCTAAGTTCTGGAAAAAATTGCGCGCGTCTATCGAGCCGTGTAGATCGAGAATTTCTCCCCATACGTGAGCCGATCCCGAAGATATTGCAATACCGGGCCGACCTGCGACGGAGGTGAAGCAAGCTTTAAGCACTCCGCCAACTTGCAAAAATAAGTTTAATATCTTAGGTCCAAATAGAACCCGTATCAGATATTAAGCTGATAAGAAGAGATATTACACTTTGACTCGCGTAAGCCATATCTACGTACGCGCCGCCCTCTCTTTGTCGGCGTTCCAAGGGCTTGCGTATCCCCTTTCCTTCCGCTCTCTCATGTTGGCGGTCCCGTAAGCATGCTCCCCACAACGACGGCGAGGCGGAAAGAAATACGCACCGTCCATGCGACCCCGATCCCGCAACTATAGAACGTTTAACGGGAGCAACGGCTAGGTTTTACACAGAGTTTGGGGGGAACGAATTATTTGGGGAACCAATTTTTTTGTGTGTGTGGCCTGTGTTGCGTGTGAGCGCTTCTGGTTTTTGACCGACCTCACAACCGTTGCGGCACCGCGGGACGTCGACCAACGCACGATCTCGTTACGATAAAGCAGTGTGTGCCTTCGGAGTGCAGTGAGGTGCGTGTCTGTCCTACGTTCCGGTATTCGTTAGTAAAAGGTGTCGTGCCGCGTTTTGCAGCAATACATGGGTATGTATAGTCCCCAGTGCCTCATTATCGTCCGAGACTCAACGTCATGGAGGAATGACTAGTTGCGTTTTGTCTTCCATTTATGTGCATACGGCGATTGATTCACGGCAATGGACAGTTCGCCATTAAGGGGCCCACATACACACCTTCGCTGGTTATTTACTTTCACAGAGTGGAATGACACTGACTTTCTTTTTGTTTTAATTTCCAGCAACTCACTGCATCGCTTCATTTCCGGCGCGCAACTAAATGTCGGCGCTGTCGACTGCGTCTGTGTCTAAACCTTGATATTTAGCAGTGACACTAATAATGATGAAATATTTTTGGCATACTAAACAGCTATTTTTGTTTACAGTGTTCTGAAAATGATCAAGTTTGAGGGATTCAATGGCGGTAATCCTTGCCCTACATATAATTTTCAACGGGAGATTATCTTTAGGACGGTGCATATTCAAAAAGGTCGTTAAAAATCAGGCCAAGGGTGGCCTTGAGAATTTCTGCAGATTGACAGGGGCTCCTAATGTGGAAGTTACATATACATATGGTGGCAACAGCCGACGCTCAAGATAAAAAGAAACAAAAAATAATTTCGAGCAATTTTCCTATAGCTAATATGCGCGCAATCAAATAAGCCAGAAAAAAAGAAAAAAAACACGTAAGTCAAGGAGCTGTCGTTGGCATTTTTCTCAGTTCACGATATTTTTCCCCCGTAAGTAAATATTTTCTCAGGGGCAGGTTATAAAAAAACCACCAGGCTTATAGCGCACGGTGGTGTATCATTCTGCAGTTATGAATAAATGTTCGTCTGCTTACCTGTCCTTATCCCGAAGATCGATTTCTTTTTCGTAACTTCACTATACTGACATTACAGGTTTGTTTTACAGGCAAATTTATATGCGTACCCTGTACTAGTCGTTTGCGATGGCTGTGCACACTGTAGGTAGTTGATTCGCCAATTACTGCGCGCGTGATATGTCGCTTGATTACGTTCACCTTCGGCCATGTGGGTTTCAGCCTATTTTGATCGGATTGTGGTCAGTGGCGTAGCCAGAAATTTTGTTCGGGGGGGGCTACGCCACTGGTCCCATATATATATATATATATATATATATATATATATATATATATATATATATATATATATATATATATATATGGGGCCAGTGGCGTCGCCAGCAATTTTGTTCGGGGGGGGGGGGGGGGGGGGGAGCACGTTGCAGCTCGGCCGCCTCCTTAAGAGGAAGCTTAAGCTCGGGTGCTCCTAATTAAATACATGTAGAAGGGGAATTCGTTTTTCCCTGCGATCACTTCACCAAATTTGAGGAGGTTTGTTGCATTTAAACGACAAAGTTTAATTCTAGTGACTGCTGGTTTCGAATTTTTCATTGCGATGGTCAATTATTTATTAAAAATTGGCCAAAATCGAAAATTTTCAGAAAACGAAACTATCAAGTTTAAAACTCTGTGACTCAACAATCAGAAATGACATCACAATTCTGTGAAGTGCATATAATAGTACATCTACAGCGGACAAAATAGATATGTTACACATGAATCTCAATAAAATTTAGTATTGTGGAAATATGGCTTTTGCAGAACCCTTGTATACAACGTAACCACTTCACGTAATATACAAATTGACATAGCAAATTTGTCCGCTTTGACTCTTATAATAGATGCCGTTTACAGAACCACAATATCTGTTCTTCATGATATTATGCTATTATGCTTCATGCTATTAGTTTGTAAACGTCGTGGTTCTATTTTTTCAAACTTTCGAATTTTTCAAAATATTTTAAACAAAATTCAGGCCCTAAATCGAAGTTCTGTTTCCAACAGACACTAGCATTTAACTTTCTCTCTCAAATGCAACCACTTTCAATCCTAGATCCTGGAATCCTAGATTCCGCCCCCATTCCATCCACTTCCCCCGATGTATTGCGCGCGACGGAAGGCGGCGCGCTTGCTCCCCGCTTTTCTCCTTTGCCCACACAAGACTGAGCCACCATCGTCGGCTCACCCATTCCACCTCCCTTCCTACGCTTTCACTCGCACATACAGCATGCAGCGCGTGGTCACGATGTTATCACCCTTGGACTTTATACTAAACACGAGGGCGACGGCAGGAATGCGCCTGGAGTGTCCAAATAATTGCTTTCGCAATAATATAATAAACGTATCGGGCAACTGAAGCGTCGCATCGCCCCTTACTTTCCGCAAAAGAAGTATCAATATCGAGCTTTCACCATGCGACAATTCGCTGCGCCGCAACAATGTATTTCTTTTTTCTGTGGGGCGGAGGCACCGAAATGAAAAAAAAAACGCATAGGAAAGTATGTTGGCCAGAATCGAATGCATACTTCAGGCACTTAAAGGGGCTACGGAAGGAATACCGAAGAAAACATGAGACGCTTGGTCCACTGAGAACCATACGCATACTGCTCAGTATCCTACACCGGCGAAACAAGACTTTCCGGAAAGGTTCCCCTGAAGGAACGCGGTGCAATCCTTCGAGTCCCCACAGTGATGGCGGCGAGCGACCATTGTTTTTTTTTCTCGTCTGCTAGCCAGAAAGCGTCCTCCCCCCTGAAAGCCCGCGGGTAGGGTAGCGAGAACAAAAACAAAATTGAAGAGGCTCAATGTGTCCTCGCGAATAAAAGTCAAAGTAGAAAAAATAAATAAGAACGTAGTTACTTTGGCTGGCTTTAGTGTCTTGACATGGATGTTCTGGCGTAGGTTAAAAAAAAATGTTGATATTTTTTTTATGTGACATGACGGCACAAATGAACCACCCCAACGCTTCGTCTCATTGGACCTCGCTGCGTGCTTTGTCAACTCGTCTTCTAGTGTGTTGATTTGGCTTGTCTCGTTGTATGTTCCGATGTAAGACTTTAGAAAAGTCAATGGAACTTTGGCGTCAAATGTTTATAACAGCATTAAACCCACAAAGTTCCACAATTGAAAATCTAAAGCCCCACTTTTGAAATGTCAATGCACCTTTCACATCAAGAGCTTACGACATTTATACCCATAAAGTTTCGCAATTGATATCCATGCGCTCCATATATTCCGTGGCCTCAGTGAGATGCCGCGGCGAGCCCCCTGTTAAGAATGACGAGCTGCCAAACAAGATTGCCACACAGTTACGACAGGGCGACACGACGCGCATCTCCCCCTCACCGTCGCTGCAGCTGGGAGGCGTTCGAAGAAGCGGCCTTTGTGGTGAAATCCACCTCCTTCCTCCAGCCCCTTCGACATTGTGACGGAACTAGTTCGGTGTATGAACAATGATTCCGGAGTTCCCCAACGCGGAGCTGATTTGACACGCATGGACAAGCTGCCGCGGGAACGACGTATTTTTGTGCTTCTCACGCTTCGGCGTGGCGCAGAACAACGAGCGACCCTCGATCGGCACCGATAATTCCCGGAACGGCAACCCTCCAACGCCGTCGTTTGGGCTTCGGAATGTGTGTGCCTTTGTGTCTGTAAACTGATCTGCAGAGCAGCGGCGAGTTGGTGATGAGTAAACGAACAGTCGCCGCGTCGTATGACCGGCGGATCGAGTGTATAAAAACTGTGGTTGTGCGAATGCTGAGGACACTTCTCTTGAGCAGTCATGTTAGACTGAGTCACTTCTCTCATGCAGTCATGTTGGACTGATACTCTTTTTCTCAAGCAGTCATGTTAGACTGAGTTAATTTCTGTAAATAAACCCCTTTTCCTCGTTCTCGATGAGAAACAGTTCTTCACTTCATCAACGATCTCAGCGTAAATAAGTTGGACGACGGCATGGGCCAGCTACCTTCGAATTCATGCCGTACTCCAATCTTGGCAAAGGACCACGGACGATGGGATTGAGCCCCCAATCCTGACACCGCTCACCATCAAAGCGCCCTTGAAACTTTGTGCTCGAATGGGACTGCTTGGCGTTATGTGACTCCGGGTGCATGGGCGTTGCCACGAAATCCAGCCCGAGTTCGCAATCTTCGCGGTTAAATGTCTTTTCGAGCGTCAAAAAGACATTCTAGACAAAATCCAGAGTGATTTCCGGCGCCGGGGGTCACTTTGGTCGGCGGTGCATGGACAGCACGAAAAAATTTCGGGGGGGGCTGAAGCCCCATAAGCCCCCCCCCCCCCCTGGCTACGCCCCTGATTGTGGTGTATGTCTCTATAATATTTATTTATTTATTTATTTATTTATTTATTTATTTTGTTCCAGGGGCTGGTGCTTCTCTTTCTCATTCTGTATTGGTTTAAATGGTGTATCACATCTGTGCTTTAGTTGCTTGACCTGCATGTAGTACTAGGCCAAATTAGAGTTACTACCATATACAATAACTCTAGGCTGATGATGATGACGATTTATTGGCGTCCCCTTTGAAACAGGCTGGCGATAAAAAGTCGCCTAGCCTGCTTGATTTAATCACGCACGCTATATGTGCTTTAATTCTAGCATTTTTGTATACGTCTCCTTAATCGTTTTTCTCTTCATCAAACCTCTTCTATCTGCCTTGCAGCGCTACATATACCTGTAAGGGGTCCGGTCGTATCAATCTCTTTCTTGCTTTATTTTTCACCAATTTCTCTGAACTTTTCTTGCTTATCTCTACTGCTGACCGTTTGATTTTTCCGTCCACTTTAAATCCAAGTGCTTCTTGAAGGTGTCCGTTACCTACGGGTCTTTGTGGGTGGAACTCTTCGCATTGCCTTGGGGTGTGCAGAGTGGTCTCCGGATTTTTGCCTCACCTTGTTGCAAATACTTGCTCTGGGATGTCTTTGCTCTTAGGCAACCCGCTAGAGCCTCAATTAGCAACGCACTGCCCTTTGGTATCGCACAGATTTTTCCTTCTAATTTCTTTCTTGTCATTCTTGTAAATCTTCGTGGTCTATTTTGTTTCCATTATTCTTTGCGTCCAATTCGCTGTGTCTGTTTCTCTCGCTTTCTTTCTCACGGCCCCTGGTTGTCTATTTACACTTTCAATTGACACTTTCAATTGCCCTGCACTTCACACACAGAGTTGTCAAATTGCAACTCCGCGCGTTCTAGCAGCGGCAGCGCGTACTACACAGCCTGCGCCAGGGTTTTCGAGATCGGGCTGATTTCGGGGAACATGCATGCGTAGATAGAAGCTGCGGCAGTTCTTCGTTACGCTTTTGACTACTACCTCATCGACGGGTCAGGGGAGGGAACGCTTCTTTCAACCGATGTACGTTGGAAGAAAGGTTGATGATCAACTTCCCTGGGGAGCGCAAAACACATAGTAGCCTTTTTCACAGACTGGAGCCATGTCTCAGTTATGGATACGTCAACAAACCAATTACCAAGTAATTAATCATTATAACATGGAATTTGACGAATATGCTTTCCATGGCCAAAAGTCAAGGTGATCAAGTTGTTTGAATTTTCCTTGATGTGGAATAGTGCTTGAGCTTCCTGGAGTCAAAACTTTGGTGGGGAACGGCAAGAAGAACGGAAAACGAAGTCCATCCCTGCGAAATGCCTCTGCTGTACTAGACACTCGTCGCACGTGACATCAACGCGCGCTCGACGGCGAAGCGTGACGCCCTCCCGCAGGCGACTGCGCTCGCCCCCTTGTCCGGCGGGCCCAGTGACATCCTCCTCGCCCTGCGAATGCGCGAGCACCCGTTGTCTGTGGTAGTGTTCGTAGTCCGTGGGTGCAGCCGACGCCACCTACAGGCTGGTGCAGCGCGCAGGAATCCCGAACATCCCTTCCCCCCCCCCCCCCCCCACCTCCCTCTTTCAGCGCCGCATACCGCGCGCGGAGTGATCGATCAGCGCCGTTTGGCAATCGCTGTACGTGCGTGTGCTTATATTCACGCATGCAGAGAAAAGGCGGTCCAGGGCGCGCGAGTGCCTGTATGTGCACTCGCTATAGGGTTTCATCCCATCCGCATTTATTTGCACGCACTATCAGCAGCCGTCACTCCTGACGAAACATTTGCTTTCGCCGGCACGTTCTTCGGGTGTCTTATTCGCTACAACTGAGGACGTCGTTAAATCGGCGATTGGTTCGCTTCTTGCAGCAGATGAACGATGTCCGCACATCTCGCTATATGTGCTGGATAAGCCAAAAGTATTGACATGCACGGAACAGAACTTATGCTTATATATTTACTGTTTTAGTAGCAAAATGACAATTTATTGCTTTCTCCTTTCCTTGAAGTGCAGATAAAGGGAAGAAATTTAACGAGAAGAAAAGGCCAGACCTATAAAAGCAGAACCGATATAAAAATGAGTTCAGGAAATAAGAGGCCTATAAATCGTATAAGCTGCTTAGACTGCCGGCACATTTCATATTCTGCTGTAAAGGTGAGAAGCACACCAGAGGCCCACGTTCCGAACGCCTTCTCTACTTCCCCCTCGCTTTCCTTTGTCTCTCGGCCCATTTTCCATACGCGCGCTGCCTCTTGTCCTTCACATTTACAGTGCAAATGTCGGTATCGTATATTATGCATGGAATGATTAAAAATGCTGTTGTAAACTGCAGTAACTCGACGTAAGGGCATGGCTACGTAAATAATGAATCCATCCATAGTTCAAGGCATGTGCCGTCGCACTAAGTTTCAGAGTGTATGATTAGCAGCGTCTCACTCCATCTATGGCACGTACACATGATTGGATATACTCAAATGGAAGGTCTTCAATATTTGTCACGCCATCTTAGTTTCGAATTCGGCATTCATTGGAGCACTGGATGCGTAGAATTAAGTGACACAGCTATCAAATATCTTTATGAGGCATAAGAGTGTTATAAAAGTGCACGATATAAATGATTAGGGATCTCTCTTCCTCATGGCTGTGAGTCAAACAGGAGCGCTGTCTTCATGAAATTCCATTTATCGTTACGTTCGCCCTCCTGCTGTCATATTTCTTGTTTTATAGTCACGTGTGGCGAGTACCATCATCCTCCAGATATCATCTCTTATTCCGTTGTTCGCATTTTTCGAGATATTTCCTGCTGGATCCGTGGCGGTACTTGATTTATCGCTTGGGGCAGAAGGGTTTCATCAATCTTCAAAAAAAAAAAATCAACTGTCGAATTTGTTATTTCAGTCGCAATGCCGGCACGCGATAATTTCAGGAACACTCGCTGGTGTCAGACACGGGTGTCGTCGACTTCTCAGTGCGGCATGTTTCCACTCGCAGCTGCGCCTTAAACTTACGCATGTATGCGTCGCGTTCAAGGAACCAAGGCATTTGCGCTGTTTGCGCAATGTGTCGTATAAATCTTCACTTTTATAACTTATTCGTAGGCCAATACGCTGGGTGCCCGCTACCGCAAGCAAAAAACGACGAAATGATCACCTTTTTCAGGGGATCAGTCGGGCTTCCCCAGGTATATCTGATTGATGACAACGCGGGAGCTTTGGCAGCAAGGTCACAGTGCTGAAGAACAAAAATGTTGTCACTCGCGGAATTTTGCTATTGCATTGCTATGGATCCCCCTGGTGTTTAGTCGTGCAACAAACATACTTAAACGCTTTTCTTTTAAGCGTAGCTCTTTCATTTTAGACAACCTGGATGGTCGCTCACTCACCGAAACCAAGATTATTGGCAACTGCCATGCAGGCACAACGACACGGACACAACTTTGATTCTATGCGTGCGTTGTTCTGCCTGCATTACAGCAAATTAGCCGTCCTAAACCAACAACCCCGTATAGCTTCCCTCATCCTCTACAAATGTGCTGCTGTTTTACCCGCAATAGGCCGGATTGTGCGAAATATTGCGACTGTGCAACCTCGTGCACTCTGTGACGTTGCATGTCTCTGTATGTGACTCTGACACTGTGTGTGACGATGCGATGTCTTCATAAACTGTGTGAAAGGCGTCCCGTTATTGACCGGTGCCTTTTTCACTTATTTTCGCTCACCAAAAATTTCGAGTTGCGTCCGTAAAACTTGCGGGGAAATGCCGTTTACGTTCCGATTAAAACTTGTCAGCACTGTTAGAAATGCAGTGCCGACGAGTGCGCCAATGCATCTTGGCAACCCGGTATATCTGGCGCTTTATTTTTAACGCAATTCCGCCGGCAGTGCGATTCTCGGTGGTCCCCGCTCGCAGCGGTTGCCCACCGTACAGCAGGGAAACGGCGAGAGGGCGGCGGGCGCGTGGTCGTGTGCGCCCCCGACCGTGCCGACGCCCCCCGGCGACTCACGGCAATTTACCCGCGCGGGCCGTCCGCGATCAGCCGAGGGCCTCGTTTCGCGACCGAGGAGATCGGCCTGGCGAAAGCGTGGCCCGACGTGACCGGTCTCCTTTCGCGTACGCTCTTCTGTCTCTCTTCCTCGTTGTGGGGCAACACGGATGCGCTGCGCAGCCGAGGCACGAGAAGGAAAAGTAGCTGTAATGATGAAGCAAAGAAAAGAAAAAAAAAACAGAGGCGCGCACCTCCCATCACACTCACAGAATTGTGTAATTGTGTAATTGTGTAATTGTCTTAGTTTTAACATGCTTTTCCTTCGCGTTCTGTTCTTTTTTTTTTCTTTTTTTGTACGGTAGGAGGGGTACGTGGCATGCCCCTATTGCGAGAAATAAACGTGGCATAATTACGGGGATCATCTCGACTTCGGCGTCTTGCCCTGTTCTTGCGTGTGTGACTGTTGGCTTTGCTGAAAATCGTCTCCGTCTTGCGCGAAAATCGAAACCGAGGAAGATGAAGAGCGCATAGCCTCAGTTCTTGCTCAACGGTCACGTAGGCGGTTGCAGTGGGTTTCAGCCACATTTGACGTGGTTCGCTCGGCTCCCGCTTTTTGCCAACATTTTCGTATGTTTTTCGAGTGTGTACCCCTGAACTTTCTGCATTTTCGGATCCGTGAAGTCAAGAGGAACACGCTGATACCCGACTTTTGTGGGTGGGTGGAGTTTTGTGACATTTCTTGCCGTTTTTCTTTCGACTACGCCATGACTGTGTGCTGAGCCTAACCGTGTTAGGGTTCGCGAGGCAAGGCATCGCTAGCCCACCTCTTCTCGGCGGAGGCTTTTTCCACGGACTTTGTGATGGAGTGTGAGGTGGAAGGGGAGTTTTTATCCCCCGAGGACTTCACTAAAGACTCAGGGTGGCAGCTCGTTGCCGCCAGACGTTCTTCAAGGAGCACGAGAAACGCGGCCAATGCCAGTGCGGCCGACGTTCAGCATAACACCAGTTCCCACGCTCGGCGTAGCGCCGACCTCGCGGGCATTAAAGGCAAGATAATTCGAGGAGCCAGGATGCCTCCGATGCCCAAGGAAGAGGCAAAGATCGTCGTGCGGCCCAGGGGAGGCCTGTGTATCAGCAAGTGCGGACCTACCGCAGTCGCCGACGCCATATGGCAGGCTGCCGGGCTCGATTCGGCGTCGCGAGACACCGACACAATGTGTCCTAACTTTCAACAAAACATAATGGTGATCAGCACACCAAACAGGGACAACGCTGCACGCTACGTCGGCGTCGAGGGCATCTCCGTCGCCGGTCAACGTTTCGAGGTGAGCGCTTACGAGGCCGCCCCCCACTACACGTGCAAGGGCGTCATCCGAGGCGTCTCCCTTAGCGACGGGCCCGCGGTGATCGACAAAAAACTTGTAAACCCGAGAAATCCCATGGCGCTGGGCGCCAAAAGAATCAAGAACACCGGCACCGTGGTGGTCCTGTTCGAGGGGTACCGAGTGCCAAATTTTGTCTCCTACGGCGGCACTATTGTCAGGTGCACTTTATTTCGCAAGCAAATGGACGTGTGTTATAGCTGCGGCAGGCTCGGGCACCGCTCCGACGCCTGCCCTTCGCCGAACGATGCCATCTGCAGAGGATGCGGAGAAGCAAACCCCGACGCCCAGCATAGCTGCGATCCCAAATGCAAGCTGTGCGGTGGCGACCACCTTACCGCCGCCAAGGAGTGCAAGCGACGATTTCAGACGCCATATCTCGTCAGACGCAGACGGGGGGAACGCTCCCGCGCCCTCAACGCCGAACATTTCCCGCCCATGGAAGGCGCGAATCAAGCCCGGCAAGCATCGCGTGAACGCCAACACGGTCGCAGCCGCTCCCGGTCCAGGGGGAGATCCAGGTCTCGTGGCCGCTCCAGGGGTCACATCAGGAGCCGCTCCGCCTCCAGGGCCAGGTCGATGTCAAGATGCCGAGTCCGATCCAGATCCAGATCCGGTTCCAGGGGCGGCCCGGGTTGCAGAACCCAGCCAGCATCTGGACCTCAGCCCGCCTCCACATATTTGGGGAAGCAGCCGACCCTCCTTTGGGCCGATCTGGCACGTCCCAAGCCCGGTGCCAATGTAGAAGCTGTTCAGGCACCTCGTAACGACCAACACCCAGAGCGAGCTAGGGACGCGGAAGTCACTCGCTTACGCAAAGAGAACGACGATCTCAAGAGCACGATCAAGAGGCTAGTTAACGAAATGGCAGAGATTCGGAAACTCGTTTCGAATGTGTCGGATAACGGTGCGCCAGGCAGGGCCACAGAGACTCCAATCCCAGCCCCAGTAGACGGTACTGCGACGTCCACCAAACGCAGAGCAGTAGTAAAACAAACAGGTGATTCGGGAGCGTTGTCCGCAGAGGTCAGCGAGATAAAACAAACTCTCATTGGGCTGGCAGATGGCCTCAGACAGGTCACTGCTAGCGTCAGTTGTCTCACCGATAACGTTCGTCAAATTCAGGTTGCACTCGGAGACCCCAACAAGGGCCTCGGAGCTCTCACTGATCGCATAGATGCAATTGAGGCGCGAATGGCTTCATCCGCCTCCGTCGTCCAACCGCTCACCGTTCCCGCCATACTAAAGGAAGCTAGACTTCAATATCCAACCAGGGCGGCGATAGGAGGCCCCAGTCTTTGTACAGCCCTAACTGCCCCATTAGGTGGTAGTCCATCCGGTCCGCCATAATGGATAGGTCCAAAGAGAGTTTTCGCATTTGGCAATGGAACTGCAGGGGGTATTCTAACAAAAAAGCCCCTCTGCAGCAGTTCTTCAGGTCTTTCGCTGTCAAACCTCAAATCATTGCTCTCCAGGAAACATTAGTCTCCGCCGCCTCGCTCCAGGGCTACAGGGCCGTGTCGGGCCTGCCCGGGGGGCGAGGGATTTGCACCTTGATTGATAAAAGGCTGACTCATCTCACCCACGACCTCAAGCTGGCAAGTGGTAGAATTGAATACGTCATGGTTGAAATCCTGCTCAACGTACCACAGCAGAATCAGCGCAGAAACAGCGTGTTCGTCCTCAATATCTACAGTAGCCCCAGGGACTCGCGCCAGCAGTTCAAGACCATCCTCAAGAAAGCGACCGACTTGGCCGGCCCTCGACCCTTAGTAGTCGTCGGTGACTTCAACGCACCGTACGGCATCTGGGGTTACGTCTACGACACTACCAAGGGGCGCAACCTGTGGCAAGACGCCAACGATATGGACCTCACTCTGGTCACTGACAAGAATTTTCCTACGCGCATCGGCAACTCCGTCACCCGGGACTCGACACCCGACCTCTCGTTCGTCAGGAACGTTGAGGACGTGGGCTGGGAGAACACCGCCATGGAGTTCGGCAGCGACCACTACATTCTCGAGACCAACTTCAAGGTGTCTCGGAGTAGGATCAAGGAATTCACGTTCATCGATTGGGACCGCTTTCGCAAGATTCGCGAAGAACCCGGCAAAGACAGGGCACCCGCCACCCTCGAAGAATGGTGCGAAGGCGTCCGGAACGACGCTTCCGCGGCTACCAAGAAAGTAGAAACCGATCTCGACGTCGAGCGGATGGACAGCAGACTTGCCCACCTGATCGAGGCCAAAAACGCCCTGCTCCGCCGATGGAAGGGCCAAAGGCTCAATCGCAGACTCCGAAAAAAGATCTCAGAGCTCAACAAGGTCATCGATGAACACTGCAAGGCGCTATGCCAGCAGCAGTGGGACGAGCTCTGCGAATCCGTCGACGGACAGATGCGCAATGGCAAATCCTGGGGTATGCTGAAGCACCTTCTCGACGAAAGCGGTTCAAAGTCAAATCAGCGGCATACGTTGGCCCGGGCCCTTCACGAAGCCACCAGGTCTCACACGGTTGATGAGCTCGTCTCAAAACTCGTACAGAAGTACTTGCCCGTCTGTCGCGATGGAGATCCAGTGACCCAACTCCCGGACTACCGAGGCCCTCCACGCCCCGAGCTCGACGAAGACTTCTCCGTTGCCGAGGTCAGACAGGCCATCTTCGCACTCAACCGCAAGTCTGCGCCTGGTCCAGACGGAGTCACCAACAGAATGTTGAGGAACCTCGAGGACACGTCGATCGTCTTCCTGACCGACAAAATCAACGAGTGCTGGAATAGCGGCGTTGTTCCTGCAGAGTGGAAGATGGCCTGTACGGTGCTCATTCCGAAGCCCGGCAAGGCCCCGAACATCGAGAACCTCAGGCCGATTTCTCTAACCTCCTGCGTCGGCAAGGTCATGGAGCGCGTCGTCCTCAACAGGGTCAACGGGTACCTCGAAGACAACGAGGTTTACACCTACAACATGATCGGCTTCCGCGCCGGACTCTCGACGCAGGATGCAATGAAGCTAATAAAGCATCAGATTGTGGATGGCCGTTCCAGAGACGTCAAGGCTTTGCTCGGTCTGGACCTCGAGAAAGCTTTCGACAACGTGCTCCACAGCTTCATCGTAAAGACCATTTCAGACCTGGGTCTCGGTTACAGATTCCATACCTACGTCAGCTCTTTCCTAACGGACAGGAAGGCCAAGCTTCGCATTGGGGACTTCCGCTCCAAAGATGTGCCCCTCGGAGGGCGGGGCACTCCTCAGGGCGCCGTCATCTCACCCACCCTGTTCAACATCTGTATGATTGGTCTTTCCGAGAGGTTGGCACGCGTAGAGGGCGTCAAGCACACCATATACGCCGACGACATCACCTTATGGTGCCCCGGCGGCTGCGAGGGCAGAGTCGAAGAATCCATGCAGGAGGCGATCGATGTGATCGAGGAGTATCTCCGCCCCACCGGACTTCGATGCTCCCCCGCCAAGTCGGAGCTTCTGCTTTACAGAAAAGAGAAGGGAGGCAGACCCAAAGATTGGAAGCCAGTTTCCGAAAGCAGCATCAGTCTTCGTACTTGTGACGGGGGGGTGATACCCAGGGTCGACGTTATTCGGGTCCTCGGCATGTTTGTCGAATTCAACGGCGGGAACGGAACGGCTCTCCGCAAGATCATCGCAAAGACGGACAACGCTTTCCGCCTCGTTCGCAGAATAGCAAACCGGCACCGAGGAATGAAGGAAAACAATCTCCTCAGGCTTATCAATGCCTTCGTGCTATGTCACTTTGCGTACACAATTTCTATGCACAACTGGCTCAGAGCGGAGCGAGACAAGCTCAACGCTCTCATCCGCAAAGTGGTCAAGAGGGCTCTCGGGCTACCCATCAGGACCCATACCGAGGATCTCCTCAAGCTGGGGGTGCATAACACTGCCGAGGAGATTGCCGAGGCCCAAGAACGTGCGCAACTCACTCGCCTGAGCACCACAGCGGCAGGTAAACACATCCTCGAAGAGTTGGGTTACCACCCTGCGGGATTCCCGATGGTCAGTACCCCGATCCCTAGGTGCATTCGAGACAAGTTCGAAGTGGCCCCTGTGCCCCGAAACGTCCATCCCGTCCATAACGAGGGCAGACGCAAGGCCAGAGCAGCAGCCATCCTCAAACAGATAAAGCAACGAGACATTATAGCAAGCTTCGTCGACGCCGCGGAGTACAGCGATGGGAAGACCTTTGCCATCGTTGTGGTCGACTCCAGCGGCAAGATTTCTAATTGCGCCTCCATTCGCACTTCAGACCCCGGAGTCGCCGAGCAAGCCGCCATCGCCCTCGCCCTGCTAGACGGTCGTGGGTCCGAGATATATAGCGATTCCAAAACGGCAGTTAGGGCTTTTCAGCAGGGTTGCATCGCCAAGCAAGCTGCTCGTCTTCTTAGCAACTCGAATCGATATGCTCTCACGCATCATTCAATCCACTGGTTTCCAGCTCACGTAGGGTCGGTCGAGGGTGCCCCCCAGAACCTGAATGAGTCTGCTCACGAGGCTGCGCGTGACCTCACCGACCGCGCTTCCTCTGCAAGAAGCACCGACTCCCCTCCTCCCTACGGCCACAGGGATGCTCCCGCTACTCATAACGAGATTATTAAATTCTTCTACATGTCTAGAAGGGTCTTTCCACCCCCTCACCCCAGGTTGAATAGGGCGCAAGCCGTTTCTCTTAGGCTTCTGCAGACTAGTACGTATCCGTGTCTGTCCGTTCTCCACGAGGCTTACCCGGACGTGTATCGCGACGACGCCTGCCCCTCCTGCGGGCAGACCTCTACTCTAGCGCACATGTTGTGGGAGTGCGGGTCAACATACCCTAAGTTCATCAAGGAGGAGTGGGACTCGCTTCTGCGTAGCCCCGCTCTGGAACAGCAAATCCTGGCTGTCCGGCGTGCCCGCGACCGGGCCGGTGGGCTAGACCTGCCGGTCCCGACGTGGGACTAGCCGGGTGCGCGACGAGTTCGCGTCCTCGCCGGACCTACAATAAATGTTTCTTCACTCACTCAACGGTCACGTAGCCTTTGGCAGCTGACCATAGAGGTCGCAGGTTTTGTTTCCGGCCGTTGTGCGTCCACCTCCTGAGAACGGCTGACTGCGAAAAACGCGAGTTCAGAGGTCGCGCGTGCGGAAATGAAGGGACACTGACACACAGGTTCCAAATGTCTCCCTTTCTGTCTATGTAATCCGCGCTATTTTACTGTTTCTAATGTCGAATCATGAAGTTAGCCAAGTATACCTTTCTGAGCAAAGTGCTGAACTTACGGAGCTCCATGGGGCCAACGTCGATCCGGCACTACCCTCTGTGAAGTCTTTCGTTGCCCGTTTTTATGAAACGAATTCTTCTGTACGCGACATAAGCTAACACGTTAGCGAAGCAACGCTGCACGCGTTGTTCTGGCGTGTTCTTTAACGTGGTCACCTAAGTCGTCCTTAAGCTTTCCCCTCATGTACAGTACGCACCGACTCGACCGACAACGCGTGTACCTAGTTCAATTGTGCTTTTAGAAGCTATGCCACTATCCATCATCTACTAAGTGCTGCTAATCGATCATCATTCATGACAGAACTAGTTGCAAGGGCACTTAGCGAAGCTTTCTGTTGGAAATCATCCAACTTCTGGAGTCTTGGACGCCGTACGAGAAGTCTATCCGCTGCGACCGAAGTGTACCTCGCGCTGAGCGTGACAGAAATTGGCGTACTTCGTTTTGCAAACAATGAAAAGTTGGTAACTCCTTTAAGCGGAGTTTTGCTCCCGTACTCCGCTGTGGAGCACATTTACTCTACTTACGCCCGATGGGAGCGAACATACTCCACTGGAAGCTGTACGAAAACTCCGCAAAATGGTGTCTAATATGATACCAACATTTACTCCCGAAAAGGATTTTCTGTGAAGCCGTCCGGCCTTCGAGTGTCTGACGGTGCGGCGGATGTCGCCATTGGACGAATGTTGCCATTGAGAAGACAGAAGGTGTTTAGTGCTTCGTCTGCCGCTGTGGCTCAGTGGCGTTGGCGTTGCGCTGCTTAGCACGAGGTTGCGGGTTCGTTTCCTGGTCGCGTAGTACTCATACCGATGGGAGTGTAACGCTTAGAAAAAATTTATTTCGACAAGAGACGATACGAGCAGTGAGTCACAATCACGGCACAATTCCACCAGGTGTAATGCAAAAACGTTCGTGTGCTGTGCTTTTGGTGCACGTTAAGCCGTTTTCAAGAAAACGCAATTACAAGAAACTAAAAGCTGCACAGCAACATGTTTACAATTTAACCGCTCCTCACGGCAGTGGTTGCGGTTAAGGCATCTCATACAATACAGCTGCGCCCACCACTCCTCGGACCTTACGCCTAGAAGAAGAAAAATGAAAGAATGGAATGGCAAGGGGGTTAAGGAGAAGAGAAATCCGATTTGCTACCTCACACTGGGGGTGCATGCGAGAGTGGAGAGGAGAAAGATAAAGAAATAGCGAGAGATACGGAGCATTTGTACACGATCACGCTTGTTCACAGCACAGGTTAACAGTTCGCGCTTCTCACTGTTAGATTGATCATCGCCTGCTCCTGTTCAGCCTCCGCAGGTCCTTTCACCAACGCCCGTGACCATCACATCATCATTGTACATAACCATTGTGTACACTGTATATATGGAGCATCATTTTATGCATGTGGCAGTTAGTTAATGTGTAACTGTGCTTTCCCGTGGGTCTATGTGGCTAGGTGATAGTGAGTGAGGAATCGGACACTACTTTGCGAACGTCCCGTGTATACAATGCTTCGTTTCTTGTATATGTTATCGTCCTGGTGGAGTTGTGCCGTGATTGTGACTTAGTGTTCGTATCGTTTCTTGTGGAAATAAACTTTTTCTAAACACGTGACGATCACCTAGCGGTTGCTGGCTACAACTTTCGCAATAGGTGTTACGCGAATCTTTGTAGCTTACCCACATTAAACTATAGCTGTATCTGCACGTACGCAGCTGTACGCACAGGTACAGCTGCTCACCTGTGGCTTACGTAGAGTCTATGATACGTTGTTGCCGCGACGTGATATCTTTTAATTTCTAACTGTGCGCCTTCTTGCATTCGGCTCCAGTAAAAGTGGGCTTTAAGCTTGCCTTCAACAAAGCACATGCTGCGTACTCGAGCTGGAGGGCTCTGACCATGAATGCGTTGTCCCTTACACTTTTTCAATAGATTGTACTTTTCCGTTCTTGCACCATGGTTAACTTTGAAAATTTATTCCGCCATAGCATCATATATCAAGCAAGAAATGGAGATATTGTTTTGTTGTTCATGTAAAAAATCTCCCAAAAATATTTTTTTTATATCAGGCTTGCTGTTCACGTAAGATTTTATTAAAAACTGTCGATAAGTCCTTAAAAATGGTTTGTATTTCGATTCCGCACTACTAACTTACTCCCGAATAGGTGCTTTACATATCCCGTGCACTTAACGTGACACCGCAGAATGAAAATCCTTTTGAACTATTAGTTTCGCTACAAACCGTTGAAATGTGCTGAAGACCTGAAGCGTCTTGAAGCACTTAAATTTTAGGCTTCGTCGAATCGCTTTCAAATGTCCCGTGTAGTCTCTCTCTCTTTTCTGTTTGATAAGTTACTCGAAATTTGACAAGTGTTCCGCAATTGTCGTTCGATCCGACTGCACTCTCTCCGCAACCCGGGAAGTTCTTATTAGTTTTGTTTTTCGTTCGTGTTAGGGTCACCGGCCATAGAGTCGCTTAAGAATCACTTACTCGAAGCAGACGGCGAAAGCCTTTGAAATCTTCTTTTAAGAAGCTTCCATTTAGGTTATGCATCATACGTCCAGCTCAGTAATGATAACGTACAGCGCGGATTATACGATCGAACGTTGGCCTCTCGGGAAGTCGAGCACATGCCGGAGGTCCGCAGGGTATTGCATATCCTCAGAGTGCAGCGCTCTTTGCAATTCGGCGAAAGTAAATTATTACGGAAATCCGAATGAAATCCATCTCTATGTTCTCTGTGTTATTCTTCTTTGTGACTGAAGGTATTAGCAGAACGAATCTCATAATTGCGCTTCTTTAATTCAATCTTTCTTTTTCTTCTTTCGCTCTCCTTTTCTTGGGCGTCTGAAGCGAGCGTGCGCGCCGTAACATTGGATCTTGAATTGCAGCCGCGTGAAGTCGCGCCTGCCAGGGAGGAGATCGCCTTTCGCAGAGCATCCAAGTGCGCAGTTCCGAGCACGCGTGAGTGTTTTTCTTTTTTTGGGGTGTGTCCTATTGATTCCTTTTGCCTGCAGGCACGGTTCGCGATAGTAATCTGGGAATTTACGACGTCCGTCCTAGCTGCTCGTTGATGGCCGGCGACCGCGTCGAATCGCTCCGTACCGGCCCGTGCCTCTCACTGCGCCATGTCAATCACGTTCGATTCTCTTCGCCGACCAGATGCGAAGTTCTAGCGCGGGCCATTGTGCCGAGCCTGCAGCAGTCAGCGGTGAAGCCCCAAGGCGTACCTTTGCTGCCTATTCCTAAATTAGAGGTGCCGTCTTTCACGTTTTTTTCTTCGCTGAGTGTGGTGTTTTGTCTACAGGTCAGGTAGAATGGTCTAAGTATGGGAGCACTGGTACCGATTCAGAATTCAAGCGTTAGGCCTGGCGCTACTTGGGAGAAAGAAAAAAATTAGCATCAAGAAATGACGAAGTAGCGGAAAGCTGACGTTTACTTGCTGGTGCAACGATAAGACAGTTTAGAAAGCATATAAATAATTCAATCTGGTAACAAGGCATATTAATATATTAGCCAACGTGCGCGTTTTTTGGTAATTTGCAAAAGAACGCCTGAGAGTTAGCTGCGTTTGTTTCAACAATAACTGCTTACACTGTGCTCCTTCACATAGTTTCTTCGCACCCATTTTGACAACACTTTTGCACTTGTGGTGATAGAGAGCACTGAGAATACTGACACTTCTACTGGCAAACTGCTACAGTTTGACCACTCCTTCCGTTTTCTTGCTTTTTCTGTTCTTTTTTTCTTTTTTGGTATATACTAGCTTGTACTTTTTAGGAAGATGTAAGAAACAAAGCTGGGCAGGTCATGTAATGCGTAGGTTAGATAATCGGTCGACCATTATGGTTACAGAATGGGTGCCAAGAGAAGGGAAGCGCAGTCGAGGACGGCAGAAGACTAGGTGGGCTGATGAAATTAAGGAATTTGAAGGCGCTAGTTAGAATCGGTTGGCGCAGGACAGGGGTTATTGAGGGGACATAAAAGATGATGATGATGATGATGATGATGATGACGACGACGACGACGATGATGATGATGATGATGACGATGATGATGAAGGCGTTTGACAGCTTCACATTTTAGATTTAGCCTGGAGGAGCTATGCCCTTAAACGGTGCCTGGCGGGGCATCTAGAAGGGCTAGAAAAGTGGACTGTGCTCGAGGCGAACCAATCCGCTGGTCGTCGCTGTGTAACATGATGAGGGACATAAAAAGGACAGGAAAAAGAAATTACCTGTAAGAACAAAGTCTAGTATTTAATTTTTATGGAAGTGTGAAGTTTGTTTCTAGATTACAAACCTGATAACGTCATTGTGACGTCCTAAATTTGGCGATTCTATCGCATATTTTTTTTCCCTTTCTTTTTCTTCTTTTTGTGCGCAGGATCACTTACGAAGCTTTACAAGTTGTTTTCGTTTCTTGCTCATCTATGATGGCAATTTCCTACTTTCTTAAATAAGTACACTGAACCAAAGTCACCCTAATGTAAGATGACACAAGGAGCTAGTCTTGGAAATTAATTTATGGCATCATCGCGCGTCATTCGCCCCTCCATCGTTATGTTTACATAAGAAGTTTCGGCTCTGGCTGAACTGACATGCCTAATTATTTCGGAGCGAGCGCTTGCCACTCCCTCCTATTTCTTTAACGTACATTCTGTATAGTGAACGTAAAATAATTTAGAAGGACAACGCTCCTTTTCTTGCCTTTAATGCTGCATTTATTTCTGTAAGATTAAACCAAAAGACAAATATTGCGGCAGTTTTACTTGTGAGCGTTCTAGAAATTGTGCCGATGACACTGCAAACTCAGCCCGCAGTGAGCAGCTACAATATTATACATTAAAATGTCGGAAAGTAGTCAAAGTCCTGCACTGCATATTTAATGCTTCTAGAGACATATATTAACTATTCTTTATAACTGGAAACAATTACCCATTATCAATCATCACGGGAGAAAAAATATTGCGCGAACACTTTGAACTGACCTTGGTACACCTCGGATGTATTTAGGGTATAAAGAAGAAAATTACGCTCACAGGAAAATATATTGAAAACATGCTGACTCCTAAGCTTGTAAGTTCAGATAAAAAAATTATATTCTGCGGTAAATTTCAGCTGCTTCGGGCGTAGCCCCGGCCCACCTTGCTTGTTGTTGTGGTGCCACTCGCTGCCACTGCGTAAGTATTCTACATAAACCCTTCATGGCGTGACCCCGTAACATTTTTGATGGTGGGACGGGGCACAGCTCGTCCTCTTTCTCGCCTGCTATGCAACGTCTTCTTCATCCGCAGGGCAGGTGGTTCATAACAGTAGCGCTGGTCGGCGTTGACCTTATTATATTTATTATTATTATTATAGCGGCCCGCATCAGTCCCAGACTGATCCCTCAGGACCTAAATAAACTTCTTCATACCATACCGGCAGTCTTGCTTTTTGGGGTATCTTTCAGTTGGCTCATCATCATCGTTACAACTTGTCCGGGCCAGCTTGTTAAATCTGTTAAAATACATCATCGGGACAACGTGTTACAGCTGTCAGCTGAGAAAACTATCCAATATAGAAAAAGCGCCGTAAGGGGTTGAAAAAGCTGTTGGTATGCATGATAGTAGAGATTTATTTGCAACGGGTTCATTATTATGCAGCTACAGTTTGGACACGAATCTAACACGATTACAAGCAGTAACAACGCTACACTTCATGGCTCCGAACAGTAATACATAGTTTTACGCAATGCACACCTATACGTAAGCATCAATTTGGTAAAAATTAAGCGGATTTGAGATCATGTTGCTATTATGGCCACGTCCACACGCATAACGAAAGCAGCGGACTTATTATTAATTGAGGAAACCATAATCATTACCTTGATGGACAAATTAGAAAAGTCCTCCGCAAAAGCTGGCACCACTCTGACGTGTAGAAGCATTGTTTGCGTTAAAACAGACTGTCATATGCACACGAGACAGCACCAGACCACAGTGGCCTGTGAAGAATTTATAAGCAAGCCTGCACACCACACAGCACCACACCACTGCTTTGTAGACCCCAAGTGCCACCAGACCCCTCTAGTGCACACATCAGGAATCAACAGACCACTGAGCTCTCCACCCTAGGAAATGTTAAGAAGAACTAGAAAACACAAGACCGGTCTGGCGTATTCTTCAGTTGGGGTATCTTTATAAACCTATCTTAGGATTTACTTTTCACTTTTGACTGTAGGTTTATGCTGGCAAGTAATCTTTTCGTTGTGGCTCCAAGTACAACAGTCAACGCTCAGCTTGAGAACCAAGAAGTTCGGTACCCCGAATTCCGACGCCGCGCATCGTAACTCGCGATTCGTCCATGGGAGATTCATCATGCTGATCGCCCAACGGGGTTATAAAAGGCTGTGGTGGCGCGGCCGGGGTAACGGCCCGAGAACATGCCGCAGCTCGATCAGGACAGGTCGATCTATCACACGTATCAGATTTCCAATATTCATCCGCTACCACGACGCATACCTGCTAAGGGGCGAAGGCGAGAGGGCTTCTCAGAGCTCCTTGGTCGAGCTCCGTGCCAAGATGGCTAGGTGAAAGAGGAGATAGAGAGAGAGAGAGATAGGAAAGGAAAGTAAGAAATGGTGGACATTAGCGCTGATAAAAATTCTCTTCTGAGCTCGGCTTTCGTCAAGTGCTTTTGACTGATTTACGAGGCACTCAACCCGACTCCATTTAAGTGCCGACCGGTACTATAACCATTTCCTTACCGCCCCCCTCCCTCTCTCTCCCTCCCCCCATCTCTTTTAGGCGGGCTTTGTGGCAGAGGAAGGTTCGTTGCACTTCTCTTTCGGATCCACTCCATACGCGCTCATTTGCTTCTCTGAAATTAGCTTCTTTCTTTCGTTTTATTTCTGTTTTCGTGTTGGTTGTTGGGCGTTTTCGTCTTTCTGGAAGCTTTTATACGCGCGTCTTGAATGTGATGCCCGTACACTTTCATCTCGGCGAGGCACGCGAGGGATGGCGACATCTCTGACTGCCTCCAAACGCTGAATATATTTTTATTTTTTCTTACTCTGCTCGTGCCGAGCTGTTGTCGTCTGACCGGGTTTCTTAATCTGGGCCTCCTCCTTACGTCTTTCAACTATGTTCTCTCGCCTTGGTGTTTTTTGTCTTCGCATTCAGACATGGCGTGCATCCGCCTGCGTTGCTATCCGATGCTTGCTGTTTGTATGCTGCCAGCTGTGCTCATTTTCATGCTTGTTGTGAGAGGTTTCATGTCTGCGTCTCTTGGTTGCTTATTTGCACGTGTATTAATAGCTTCACCGTTGTCAGCGGCTCCCATTATCCGGTTATTCACACGTGAACTAATAAGTGAACAAAAAAAAAACGAAGACACCTTTGCAGCATTTACCAATGGAACTATGAGAAAGTAGAAAGATCACGATTAAGTGAAAACGAAAAAGCAAGCTTCACCTTAGGAGCCATCGTCTAACCGGCATTATGTATTATCCTGCATCGACAGAACTTTAACGGTGGTGCTTATGTCGAGGTACTAGAAAATGATGATGGCGTCCTTTGACGTATATGGGGTTGTTTTCATAGTCGGTCTTGAATCACAGCCGAGAATCCTTGCTAAATATTAAAAACGTTTTCAAAATATATTTTTCCTACAAAAGCAGAAGTGCGAATGACCGCACCGGCTGCTGCCCTGATATTTGCTTCTCTGTGTCACCGACTGCGTTTTTGGAAACAAAATTTGAAACACATGCATCGCCCAGCACACCGCTCATCCGTTCAAAGTATACCCACCCCATTGCAGGACTAACTTGTTCGAATTCTCTCCTTTGCTTCTAAATATTAAGCTTTGGAATGAACTGCCGAAAGAGTTTGCGTCTACCAAAATTATGATGCATTTTGTGCCGCTGTATCTTCTATGTATGCCTGCGCCTTCTTTCTTGCTTTTGAATTATCTGTGAGTCTGCAATAATGTACCCCCCCCCCCCCCCTTCCTTTATGTAATAAACCTGTGGGGTCTTTAAGGGTGCTGTAAATAAATGAATGAATAAATAAATAAATAAATAAATATTGCGCAGATACCGCAAGTACATACCAGTGTGGCTTTTAAGATTGTGTGTGGGGCCACATGGTCATGTTCAGTCGCTAACTAAATCAAGAAACACAGCAAGAAACTTTTTTGCCGCGAGAGAAATTTCCTGACATTGCTAAAGCCCATCTGGGCCTGGCGTCATAATTTTTGCCGTTGCGACTGATAATTTTGTTGCGTACTCTAATGTGATGTCGCTGCAATAATTAGTTAATGTTATATCGTATAGGAATAGCAATATTTTCCGTAAGCGTAACGTCTCGCCGGTACCAAAGCGCCTATCGTGACCATGTATAGTTGTGTTGTTACTACGGCAAGCTTTGTATTTCGCATAGGGATGACAGGGTGGCGACACAGTGTTTTAAGTATATGGCATATATATATATATATATATATATATATATATATATATATATATATATATGTATGTATATATATATTGAAAGAGGTTTGTTGTAGATTAAGCCTAGAAGTTTCCCTATAAGTAATTGGGCTGTAGTTGTATGCATCGTTCACAATAGCTTTTTTCGAGATTCGATACATCTCTTCCCATTGAAGCGCGCTAATTGTGGCGGTTGCATTTCGCGATAGGGTTTAAAACGTAAAAGCATATAAAACGTAGGAGCTGTTTTGTCACAGGCTTCTGTCTTCTGGGTTTAAGGGTCAGAACGAGCTACAAGCATGCTCCTGCAGATTTTTCGTTTGTTTGTTAGAAATATACGATCACTCGTTATTTTGCTCATTTGGTAGCTGTCTTACAAATGCAGCCTCATCTATCATCATCTATACTAGCGGGTTTGCCTAGCCTCATACCATCATCTATACGCTAGCGGGTTTGTTTGTTTGTTTGTTTGTTTGTTTGTTTATTTATTTGTTTGTTTGTTTGTTTGTTTGGTAGTTTGTTTGTTTGTAACCTCTTCTAACCACTGGAGTGTCAACGGGATATGAAGACCCGGTGCAGGTAATGACGACAGTCGGACCTTGCAGGGCCTCTTACCCATTATTGATGAAAATATCTCTCCTTCTGACGTGACCTTTCAATGCCGAAGCCCACGCGAGGGATCGAAGGGAATGCCCCCGTCATGTCGACCTGTGCGTGCGTGCGCCTGCTTGTTTTGCCTGTGAGTCTGTGCGCTTCGTTGCTCACGTCCCTCGTCAACTAATTGGGCTCTTCCGGAAATGCCAGTTTGCGGCTTATCTTCTGCAGTACACCGTGTGATATCAAACGTGCTTTCTTTCTTGGCGGAAACACGTTCATCCCGACTTGTGCTCAATGTCAGGTCCTTTTGTATGTCGCGTATGTTTGGGATCCCAACATTATCTGACGGCTGCCGTGGCCGACGTTGTTTACCGCCTAGTCATTACGTACAAAGGGGCTACTTGAAAGCAAGCTCAAGTGACCAACGATAGTCCTCTCCTTGAGTAGCTCTCCCTCGCTGCAAAAGACGAAAAGAAGATACTGAACAAAGAAATGAAGGTGCGGACGCTTCATGAGCTCGCATGAATATGTCTAGGTGCACAAATTTTGCTGTTTCTCATCCTTTGCGATCGGGAGCATAGTGGTAAACAAATAAAAGACAGATATCTGAGCAAATTTTGTCGCTGCAAGTAGCTGAAATTAACGTTTTGTGTGATAGACATCGATCATTAAGGGAGCAAGGAGGGCGCAGCCCGTTAGTGGACCGTTTATAGTCGGCGGTAGTTAGACGAGAGACGCGTAACTATACTGCCTTTAATTGCAGCTGCACTTCACGTTTAGTAGCCCTATGTATGCATAAATCGATCACTCGAGCAGTTCACATGCTCCTGTGGCTCAGCCGGCCTCAGCTCTTATGATCCTTCCGTCGCCGTCATCTTCGCCGTCGACTCCAATTCTTCCGTGGAAGCAGATATAACGAAAATTGAAGAATCTATATTTTAGTCGGTTTCGTGTTTCTAGCCTGGTGACTCTAATGATTTATGGCACTAAAATTTTTTTCTTTATTACGTGAAAAAATGCAGCAGATCCAACGAGTTGGAATGTATATACACCGGAGCTTTGTGTCAGTGCAGAAAAAGTCGAAACACAAGTTTGTGTTTATTGAATGTCCGCACAAAGTTACACGGAAGGCATTATTCAGGCATTGTAGGGACACTACTGCAATGCCGCTGCCGGCGGATTCGCGAAAGCGAGCTTTCTGGTTCTTTTTTGTTCTTTCCCCCGCACGGCCGGCACTGCCGCCGCCACGGTGGTGCTGATTTATTTGCACCCCCTTTGGAACGGCATGGGGACAAATCGGCACCAAACCTGCTTGAGTTACTCAGCTATGCTATCAGTGATTTCTCTTTTGTACTGAGGACGGATGGATGGATGCTGTGAGCGTCCCCTTTGAACGGGGCGGTGGTTTGCGCCACCGAGCTCTTGTTAATATTTTGCCTAATTTCCTACCTATGGTAAATAGAAAAGAGAAAAATGAAAGGGAAAGGAAACCCACGGAGAATTGCCATCACCAGACTTTCTAAACCCCTAATGAGAACCTTGTTTTTGTACGCCTCCATTGTTTATCGTTTCCCTAATTCTCTTCCACCAATCTTCCAATCGCCTCTTACTAATTTATCTTGCAGACATGTATACATTCCCCCTGCTTTTGTTGAACCTAAGGGCTTCAAGGAGGCCAGAGGTGTCTGAATCGACCGCTCGGCAGATGTCTTCACATTCTAATAAAACATGCTCCGCCGCTTCCGTATAGCTTTACCGCAGCAAGCACGTGCATCTTCTTCATTGTTGTATCTCGCTTTATAAGTGCTTGTTCTAAGGCATCCTGATGTCGCTTCAAAAAGTAATGAGCTTCCCTTTGGGTCATCATAAATTATTTCTTTCCTGATCTGGTTTTTTCCTCTTTAGTTACTCATAGTAGGTTCCGCTTCGATTTTCTTTCTCTCTCTCTCTTTCTTGTGGATGTTAGCCTGGCCCTGTGGTTGGCACAGGCATAAAACGCTTTTTAACCGGACGTTGCATTCTAACTGACTCACGTCTTATTGGTAATATTTAAAAATTATGCGCTTGCAGTAAGTTGGCAAACTATAATATGCAATCTTTTATTGCACCTAAACCGCCAGCATCATAAATGGACAGGGAACTTATAAAACTAGTCAGAGAAAGCCTGGAAAAGTTCAATGAATAGTAGCATGTCAACGTAGTAGGCATCTCGCATATGAGTCGGCAGGTTTTGCAAACGGCAGAACTCGAGCTGCGTACGGTTGGCATTATTATTATTATTATTATTATTATTATTATTATTATTATTATTATTATTATTATTATTATTATTATTATTATTATTATTATTTACTAGTTTCGATTCAAACGGCTATTTCGTGTTACATCGCTGCTTTTCTACGTTTTTATCAGGACTCAAGCATTATTAATGTTCCCTGGTCTTTATTCTACGAGAACACAAAACCTCTACTGAAACTACGCTACCGGCATGTTGACGAAGTGCCGTCTGTCATCTGAGCGGCTCGCACTTCAACATTGGCGGTCACATGGGCGGAGCAGGAACGGTTCCGCATTCCACGTTTTTTTCCGAGCCTTTATATCAACAGTGTCACACAAACGCCGTGCAGTAATGCACAACGTGTTAGGAATACCGACAAACGCGTGTTCATAAAGGCATGTTGCAGGCGCTCGTACACACCGCACTACACCACATCAACTTCTTAGTAGCAGCTAAGAGCGAAGCCAGCATTATGCATAATCGAAATTCATGCGCAAACAAGTCGACAATTGTTGGCGACTTAGAAGTTTGCGCTTTGGCTTAATTCAGGCTCCGATACATACATCACTTTGAAACGCTATCTACAGTATGCTCAGAAACGAGCTAAAGAACTTAAGTATATCGCACTATCATGTAATTCCGTGCAGTGGGCACTCTAACTAGTTCTTTTTTGTATCACGTTTTAATTTATGATGACGGTATGTCTGTGTCAAATGCGATACATGGCGCTATCCCGTAAAAATACAGTGTTAGCGAACATGCGAGCGTTCGCCTAAGGCAGCGTTCGCAAAGACGCGTCCAAGGATGCACTGCCGGGCAAGACACTTTGCCACGCAGTGGTCGTGTAAGGCGTCCTCGTACTCCCGGGCGTCGACCCGACGAAGGTATAAATCTTCGTTTGTGCCCCGTCTCGCCAACACTGCTTGTACGCACGGAAGCTTGGACGACGTCCAGCGCCGACGTCGTGGCTTTTTTTCCTCCCGTACGGAGCTGTACAAACAAACTGACCAAAAAAAGAAGAGCATGCCGCTCGTTTTCCCTGTCTCTTCGACCGAAGAGACGTTGCGCCTAATCCGAGCGCTATCTATAATTGCATCTTACGTGAACTGAATAGCGCGGTTGTATGGGCGTGTGTGCCGTGGCTTCACGTGTGTACAGCTGAAAGAACGGACGATGACTGCAACGAAAGCATGATGAGCTTGTTTTGTTTGTTTAACGAGCTTTCTAATTTGTGGAGTAGATATCCATGGACATCATTGCTTTCCTAATGGGTCGCTGAGAAAAGTGATTTGAGCTATATTAGAAAATTACGCTAATACGATAGCAAAAAAAAAAACACTGTCAAGGCGAGAAGAGGCTTGAGAAGCCAGAGAAGACGCAGAAATGAAAGGCAGCTGCCGACGCCGCCTTCAAGTTTCTGTACCAGCTCACTCTGACGTCATGAGGTTTGACGGTGTCTGTTCGGGCCTTTTTTTTTTTTTTGTCGCTAGAGATGGACAACACTCTATTCTAGAAGATCCGGAGACCGGACTTAGGATATTGCAATAACTTGTACTGCGTCATGACTGCCCGAATACAAACAAAAATATTTGAACTCCGTGACGTCACACTGACATGCTAACGCTGACGTTTGCGCGCGAAATTAAAAAAAAAGCAATTAAATTTCACGTTAATTATTTTCTTCCAAAATGATGCGGTTAGAGCGAAATTAGGTATACTTGAATTTTCGAATAATAATTTATCAGTCTAAACTGATTGAGTGTCACTCTTTAGCGTGTCTTTCATAGCAAATAATAAGGAAATGGGAAAGGAAGGGAATATAACACAACTTACCTCCGCTTGATGCAATGCAATTGGGTTCCGGCGGCGAAATCTTGTTTAATAAATTTGAGGCTCTAGGGAAATAGGCCGTCGAAAGGCTGACTGCCTCAATTATCCAATAAGATTAGGCTATCAGAAAAGTACTTATTGCCTGTATAGCACTCCACGCGAAATAAAACTAAAAATAGCCTTGCAAACACTGATGAATAAAGCACATCACTATATACTGCATGTGAGACAATACGGGATATTCCACCAAAGAAAGCGGAAAATATTGTTGCAAGTTTCGCATGAGCGCGCATGAAGTCAATTATGAATCCATTCACGATCGATCATATTTCAATGAAGCTGCATAAAGTGTCTACCTGCCGCTTAACAATAAAAATTACTCTCAAACTCTAATGCCTATGAACAGTTTTCTATAACTTTGTAGGATTTACGATTAGTAGTTCTCGAGTCCGAATCGAATAGGAATCAAAAGTGAACTGAATGTAATATCAAATTGCTTTCAAATAGTTTGCGAATAATGTACGGTCTTCTTACTATTATCATCAAACTATATGCACATCTTGGTATTCATAATATTAAAAGTTTCTGTGGTAACAGAGCACATTATGAAACATGCTTTATTAAATTCAAGTAGGAGTCTTTAGTAGCCTTTGAGCCCGAATGGGACGGAAATTGCCTATGCAATTTGTTCGGGAACTCAGGGCTGCTCGGAGCATACGTGGTCATGCATTGTCATATGTGACCCGCCGTGGTTGCTAAAAGGCTATGGCCTTGTGCTGTCACGGGATCGAATCCCGGCCGCGACGACCGCATTACGATACGATGGGGGTAAAATGCATAAATGCCCGTGTACCATGCTTTGGGTGCACGTCAAACAACCCCAGCTGGTCAAAATTAATCTGGAGTCCCCTCGCTACGGCGTGCCTCATAATCATATCATGATTTTGACATGTGAAACCCAAGAATGTAATTTTTAATTATCATATAAAGTTTACAAAGGCAGCCTTGGTTGGCCAATGGGCATCTTTGTATACCTGCCTTCGCGACCAAATTAGAAATGCCCTGTTCCCTTCAGCGATGGCACAGCGAAAGATGGCGCGTTTTCTCCTGTTCGAATGGTCGCGGCCAAGGTGCTAGCGGAAGATGGTGCCATTTTCGTGTAAAGAATGTTGCCATAAAACATATTCATATATAGTAATGACAGGACACGGGTGCTTCATGTATAAATATCATCAAATAATACCCACTGCTCAAAGGCCGTGTATGTACAAAAAAAAAGAATTTTATTGCGAGTGATCTGACAGGCAGTGGCGTAGCCAGAAATTTCTTTCGGGGGGGGCTCATGTTGCAGCTCGGCCTCCTCCTTAAGAGGCAGGTTTAGCTCGGGTGCTGCAATTTAAATACATGTAGAAGGGTAATTCTTTTTTCCTCGCCACAACTGCACCAAATTTGACGATTTTTGATGAATTTAAAAGAAAAAATTAAATTCTAGTGACTGTTGGTTTCGAATTTTTCATTTAGGCGGCCGATTCTTTATTAAAAATTGGCCAAAATCGCAAATTTTCAGGACACGGAACAATCAAGTTTAAAACTCAGTAACTCAACAATAAAAAATGATAGGACAATTCTGTGAATTGCATATAATAGTACATCTACAGAGGACAAACTAGATATGTTAAACGTGAATCTAAAAAAAAGATTAGTATTATGGAAATACGACTTTTGCAGAACCCTTATACACAACGTAACCAATTCACGCAAGATACAAATTGACATACCAGATTTGTCCGCATCGACTTTACTAATTGTTGCCGTTTACAGAACCGAGATATCTGTTCTTGGTACATAGTTATTATTTTGTAAACGTCGTGCTTCTATTTTTTCGAAATTTCAAATTTGTCAAAATATTTTATACAAAATTCAGGCCGTAAATCGAAATTCCGTTTCCAACAGACACTATAATTTACCTTCTCTCTCAAATGCAACTAATTTCATTAAAAGCGATTAGCAGGATTATCTCGGAAAAGCGTTTCTGCGTTTTACATGTATTTGAATAGGCCGCGTCGGATTGGGCCCCTGCTAAAGCTTCCTCTTAAACAATTTGTCGAGGGATCAAACACATGAATAATAGCCGCATTACAATTGTCAAAAATGTTGTAAACGAATTCTTTAACGCTACGCACTGTCCAAACAAGTAAAATGTGTATTTTTTCATAAAAGAATATCCTCGTATGTGCAAAAAATTGTGCCCAAAGTAACTGATATCAATGCTTCCATGTTTTTGTCTATTTAATAAGTAAAGAAAATATCACACGAACTTCACAACTATATCACTTCGAAACCAGGAAAGCAGCGCATGCCGCTGATATGAAAGATGAAAAGGCCATGAAATGAACAAGTTGAGGACAAATATGTTAATGAAACTTAGTCATTCAAGAACCGTGTTTACATTCTTGTATATATGCAATAGCCAGTGAAAAATCTCCATGACGCGGTCATTTGTTCCAATGTATTACGCAGGAGCAGCTGTCACCGGTCGTGAATCGTGAGTAATTGCACCGAAATTATAGTCGCAACAGAGAGCACGTATAAAAAGCAGTTCTGCAAGCTATACGAGGGTGAGTCAAGTAAATGTGAGCCAATGCGAATATAGGACAAACGCGGTACTTTCTTAAAAAGTAGTCTTCATAAGAATTTAGGCATTTGCCCCATTGACTAAGGAGTCGCGTGATTCCCGTCTCATGAAACTCCTTAGGTTGCTGCTTCAAAAAGTCTGTAACTGACTCTTTCACGTAATCGTCCGGCACGAATCTAGTTCCGTTGAGCTGTTTTCGGTTGCCCCAAAATGTGGAAGTCGCAAGGGGACAGGTCTGAGCTGTATGACGGATGTTGCAGGGTGTCCCACTTGAACTTTGCCAGTTTTGTATTAACCACATCAGCGACGTGGGGACGGGCATTGTCGTGGAACAAGATGACATAATTCAATTTTCCACGTAGTTTGTTCTTGATTGCGACACGCAGTGGTTCTGGCGTTTCATAATATCGGAAACGATTGATAGTCTCTCAAGATTGAGCAAATTCTATCAGTAATGGCGCCTGACGATCGAAAAAAAGTCAACAACACCTTTCCGGCGAAAATGACGGCCTTTGCATTCTTTGGCCGTGGTAAATTCGAATGTTTACGCTGTAAGCTTTGCCGTCGTGTTTCAGACTCGTAGTAGTGGCACCATGGTTCGTCCCCGATCACAATAGCAAACGAGAAATCGTCATCCTCATTGTGATACCAGATCAGATTAGTCAAAGCAGCGTCAAACTTCTCCGTCTTCTGGCGGTGGATCAAAATCTTGGGCATAAATTGCGCGAACTAGAGCCGATAACGGAGGTGCTCATGAATTATGGCGTGAACCGAACCGTGACTGGTTTTCACACGCTCTGCCCGTTCATCGATGCTTGTCCTCCATTCTTGTCTCAGCTCATCGACCATTGAAATGGTGCGGGATGTGAATGCACGATGGCATTGACCTGGTCTTGGAATGTCTTTGGAACTTTCCCATTCTTCTTTGAACCGTTTGCTCCCACGCTTTACAGTGGCCGATGGAATGCAATGTTTAACGTACACGGCAGCCATACGGTGATTCATTTCTTTTTGGGAAACACCTTTTTGGGAAACACCAAAAAACTTCGCGACACCACGCTGTTCAGCTTTTGGGGTGTCCATTATGTCAGGCAACCATGTTCAACCCAGTGTATGAGAGCATTAAAGAACATTTATTCTCACACATGCGTACCACTTTTGTAAATGAGAGATGTCACTCTGCTACACGCATGCCTCGCAGATAATGAACCGAACCATTATTGCGACTCACACTCGTGCTTTAGAAATGCCAAGAGACAGCTTGATAAAGGGCAAAAAGTGTGACTGTAAACAAAGTTCACTGCACGTATACACGAAACCTCGCAACATGATATTTAAATATACGTATAAATCACCAATAAATCTACGTATCTAAGAAAAAGTCGCTGTATATAATTCGTCAAACAAGGCAGATAAACATGCTGCGCGATTACAGCTTCACAGAATCCTAGATTCCGCCCCAATTCCATTCACTCCCCTCGGTGTATCGCGCGCGACCAAAGGCGGCGCGCTTGCTCCCCGCTTTTCTCCTTTGCGCACACACGACTGAGCCACCATCGTCGACTCAGCCATTCCACTCCCCCCCCCCCCCCCCCGCTACGCTTTCACTCGCACATACAGCATGCGGCACGCGGTCACGATATTATCAGCCTTGGACTTTATACGAAACATGAAGGCGACAGCGACGGCAGGAATGCGCCTGGAGTGTCCATATAATTGCCATCGCAATAATATAATAAGAGTATCTGGCAACTTAAGCGTCCCGTGGCTCATTACTTTCCACAAAAGAAGAAGTAACAAAATCGAACTTTCACCATGCGACAATTCGCTGCACCGCAACAATGTATTTTTTTTCCTTCTGTGGTGCGGGGGCACCGAAATGAAAAAACGCATAGGAAAGTATGTTGGCCACAGTAGAATGCCTACTTTGGGCACCTAATGTGGCTACGGAAGGAATATCGAAGAAAGCATGAGACGCTTGGTCCACTGGGAACCAACCATACGCATACTGCTCGGTATCCTACACCGGTGAGACAAGACTTTCCGGAGAAGTTCTGCAAAAGCGAACGCGGTGCAATCCGTCGAGTCCCCACAGTGACGGCGGCGAGCGACCATTGTTTCATTTTCTCGTCTGATATCCAGAAAGTGTCCAAAACTCTGCCAGGCGGAAATCGACTCGGCCAGAGAAAACCGAACGAGCACCGAAGTGCGCTACGCGGTGGTCGGGGCCACGCGAGAAAAACGTATGCGCTCTGGCTAGCTCCGGCAGCCCGCGGGTATGGTAGCGAGAACAAAAAAAAATAGAAAAAAAAAACAGAGGCTCAATGTGTCATCGCGAATAAAAGTCAAAGTTGAAAAAATAAATAAGAACGTACTTAGCTTGGCTGGATTTAGTGTTTTGACATGGATGTTTTAGCGTAGGTTAAAAAAAATGTTCATATTTTTTTTTTATGTGACATGGCGGCACAGATGAGCCACCACAACGCTTCGTCTCATTGAACCTCGCTGCATGCTTAGTCAGCTTTTCGGCTAGTGTGTTGATTTGACTTGTCTCGTTGTGTGTTCCGATGTAAGACTTTAGAAAAGTCAATGAACCTTTGGCGTCAAATGTTTACAACAACATTACACCCACAAAGTTCCGCAATTGAATATCTAAAGCACAACTTTGGAAATGTCAATGCACCTTTCACATCAAGAGTTTATGAGATTTATACCCATAAATTTTCGGAATTCACATCCATGCGCTCCATAGATTCCGCGGCCTCAGCGAGATGCCGCGGCGAGCCCGCTCACCATCAAAATGCCCTTGAAACTTTGTGGTCGGATGGGGCTGCTTGACGTTATGTGACTCTCGGTGCATGGGTGTTGCCGCGAAATCCAGCCCGAGTTCGCTATCTTCGCGCTTAAATGTCTTTTCGAGCGTCAAAAAGACATTCTAGACAAAACCCAGAATGATTTCCGGCGCCGGGGGTTGCTTTCGTCGGCGGTGCATGGGCAGCACGAAAAAATTTCGGGGGGGGCTGAAGCCCCATAAGCCCCCCCCTTGGCTACGCCCCTGCTGACAGGGGAGCCGAAGTCAAGTTTCTCAGGACACTCCGATAAATATCTTGTCGCTGTCATTGCGAGTGTTCGTGTTTGGCCGGAAACGTCTGTCTGTCTGAGGGATGCAGCGTGCTGTCCACTGTTATGTGCAGTTTGGATGCGATCAGTTAACTCTTAATTCTCTCTCCCTCTTGGATGGATCAGTTATGGCATTTTAGCTTCAATTTCATGTTTGATCGCGTACAGTCGATGGCGTGCTTATGCGTACAAGCATTCGAGTACTATTTGAAAACATTCGGATTTTCGAATAATGGTATTAAATTTGAGGAGCTAATCAAATAGCGACTACTCGACAATGGTAGCGCATCGAATAGGACAATATGTTCTATTCTAAATTCGGAAGTTTCGAATATTCGTACGGCAGTACCTTAGAGTACGTGGAATGTCTGTGAATGGCACGCGGAGTAACATTTTCGTCGGCTGCTTTGCATAGGCCCTATGAAAACAACCTCTTCGGAAATCTATAGATCAAATAGATAATCTATTGCTCTACACTCCATGCACAAAGCTACGTGTCTATAAAAGAGATATCAGTCTAAATTAGTTCTGTGAGCAATCTGTACGGTGTACAAATGCACCCTCATAAAACTCTGGCCTTCCGCTTCCTTGAGTGTTGCCGTGCAGTACGGTCTACTGTTATATCAGATATTTGTAGCTGGTGTTATCTTTCAATAGGATGTATAGGTTAGATAGAGAGAAAATGATAAATGAAAGGCAGGGAGGTTAACCAGGACTGAGCCCGGTTGGCTACCCTACACTGGGGAAAGGGAAAAGGGGACGGAAAGATTAAAAGAAGAGAAAGTCCACTGGAGATATCAGTCCGGATCACAGACGCTGACCTAATCCAGTCGCTTTCAAATATCGCAGCAGCGCTTTTGTGGCCTTTTGTAGCTGTGATATGCGAGGCCATGATCCCAAGATCTTCTTCAAGGTGAACGGCTTTCCATCTATCTGATTGAGAGCTGTGCAGAGATCTTGCCTTTCATTTTCATAAGATGGGCAGTAGCACAGTAGGTGTTCTATGGTTTCCTCGACACCGCAGGCATTGCACTCGGCGCTATCAGCCATTCCAATCAGAAATGCAAAAGCACACGAAGGAGCAACCCTTGTTTCAATACCTTTATCGCGGACCGACGCAGCCCAACACTTAGGCAAGCTAGCGCACTCTTTGACATTGGAGAAGTGGCACAGACCTGAATTCACTCTCCATCGCTTGCATTCCCTCGATCCCTCTATGCAACTGCGGCTGTTACCAGGTCTTCCGCGAAATGAGGAAACAGTGCTGTGCCGCTTACGTTTGGGCGTCGCATTCACAGATGTATAGGTTAAAATTGGCTTGATCTTTGCACCCCATCACTCAGCTGCTTTGGTATCTGAATATTAATTGCGTGTTTCATTGAACAGTAAACCGCATTGTGCATAGCCTTGTCTTGGATCTGTTGGCCAGTTCTTATTCGTTTCGCATTTTGTCGTGGGTTGTCTATTACGAAAATAAAGGCGCGCGAACTCAAAATGTTTAAATAACCCGTTTCTTACGAGTTCGCTTGCTGCTCAACTTTGAGCTAGGGCTCTCATCGGAATTAAAGCCAGAAGGCGGGAGAGGAATTGCGGAGAGGAAGAAACACGGCTCAGTGCCTTGGGGAGAAGGGGAGGGTGACATAAAAAGGAAAGAGGGAGTTCGTAGAGATCTCGGGGCCCATGGTGCACGAAGGCGAAGCTCGGCCGTGGAATAGGATTGGTTACGCCGAGAATCCCAGATAGTCAAACGCTCGTTAAAGAATCCCAGATAGTCAAAAATTAATCCGGAGTCTCGCACTACGGAGTGCCTCATATCCATGTCGTGGTTTTGGCACATAAAAGCCCAGAATTTAATTGTTAGTTTTTAATCTACTCAAAGGAAAGTTACTGCGCGACCGTTGACTTACGCCGCTTTCCGATCTACTAACTCTATAGTTCTGTGGCAGCGCGCAGTCGGCGTCAAAAGTCTAGGGACCGTAGGACCTGAGAAAACGTAGGATTTCCGAGCAGTGTTTGACAGTAGCGACTATAATCGTGCGATCTTGTTCCCCGTAGAATTTAGTAAAGCAGTAAATCGTTAAGCCAGTAAAATTTTTCTCGCATATGCTACAGTACAGACTTAGACATTTGAATGCCAACGCGTGTGCGCAGGCTGCGGCAATTTTCATATTTTTCTGGTCTCTCGCTGTTCGTAAATCTTGGACGCCGACCGCACATAATTTAGATAGCTTCATCGACAGCTAATCTCACATCATGTGCAGCGCCTGCTTTAGTCCTATCGTGTATCTCAAGACCAACCTGATTAGTCTCAACCGGGAGTCACTGAAGTCGTGGAACCATTTCTACATAAAGAAGCTTGTCTTATCCTATCCTACTCTATATCCTATAACATATACCTTATGCTATTCTGACATGTTTTATCCGAACGTGAACGTGGTGTGAATTCACGCGCTCTGGGACCGGCGCTGCGCTTAATGCCGGTAGCTCTTGAAATGTTCTCGCGACGCAATGGTTGAACAGCGATACTACGTACAACGTCTTAATACGCGGAGCCATATACGTCGAGGACCAAGATTTCCGCAATGGGGCAGCGTGCTGCTTGGTTGTTGTCTCAGATGCCCTACTTGGCGCGTCAGCAAGGAGCTAGCGACTCTCATCTGAAACTACATCCATAACAAAAAGCTCATTCAAAGCCCCAATGCGGAAAACATATGACTGCTCTATGGGTCGTCCAGAATCTCATTGAAATCTATTCGCTCTCCCCACCTTCCCACCTGGCGTCATAAATCAAAAAGTTTGCTCTCTAAAAAAGGTTTGCGTGGGGCCTAGTTGGTGCATACCTGACATAATTACTGAACGCGATAAACAAACAAAACTCAATAGAGAAAAAATGTGGACCTCTCTTATCTTTCTCTTAGGAAGGCCTTGAATACTTGTCTGTGCGGGACCGTAAACCTTTAAGAGAATTGTAACATTTAATACGGGGATTTCAAAAACAATACTTATATAAGTCATGTTACTAATGTTTGTTGCATGAGCCACGTTTCTTTTTTTTCGCGGCCTGGTCATTCTTGACAACAAGGTATTGTTTAAAAATAATTGAGCAGTATGATATTGTGTTGTCTTTCTGCTGCTATCAGTGTACGAAGGCGCTGACGGGCTCCTCAAGCCGCCATTGAACTACTTTTCCCTCCGTCTCTTGTTACACCGTACTTTGACGGAGCAAGCTAATTAATTAATCAATTATTGTTAAACGAGCAAGCAAGCAAACGGGACAAAGTTGCACAGGAAAATGGAGATGTGAGGCGTTCAATAGTACTCCAAGAAGGGATGTATGTCGAGCCAGCGTTTCGACAGCGCCTTCATCTCGGTGCTGGCGTGTGAGTTTGCTTGTGTGAAGTCGAGTGCCCCAGTCGAAACATTTACGTTCATATTGACTAAAGCAATGTAGTTTAATTACCATTTGGAGAACTTGTAAAGAAGAAATGAAAGGCCAATAAATGCGTCCATGAAATGTATAGTCGGAGTTTAAAGGCCACTCAATGAATTGCAGTAACGTAGCGCCGAGAAGGTCAACATTAAGGATTCAATATGTGCAGCTTTAGTAAGGCATATTTATGATGCCTGAAATTAAATAATCGTTTCTTGCAGGCCGTAGATGTTCACTTCTTGTTTTAAATGCAACCAAACACATCAATTGAGGTGCAGTGGTTGCCGAGGAAAGCGATTTCTCCATTCCTGTGCTTTTAAACAGTCGTTCACGCGGTAAAACTTCCTTTTAAGGGTAGCGTACGACGTTCGTGTTTGATGGAAATCGTTAAGCGGAACGGGGTGGGAATATAATTGGCACCGTCTGGGGCGCTGCTGGGAGCGGCTACACGTGGCGTGGGTTGCGTAGGGGTCGCATGCGGTGAACGCGTTTTTTCGTCGACAGGTTGTTGTTGTTCTTGTTGTCCTACAAAACTGTGCCGCATACTCATAGGCATTGGTCAATAAATTGGTCGATTTTTCAAGTTACAATGAGGACTGCTGTAAAATGAATTGTGTTTAAAGGCGGAATCACGTGTTGAACTTATAGGAATAATAGAGTTTGAACACTACGTCGCCTTGTAACTTTTCTTCTTCTTTTCCTTTCTCCTAAGCTGTGTTGGGTTTAATAAGATTTATTTATTTATTTATTTATTTATTTATTTATTTATTTATTTATTTATTTATTTATTTATTTATTTATTTATTTATTTATTTATTTATTTATTTATTTATTGAATGCCTGCCTCTGGCTCTTCGATTAGTTCACCTGGATGTCCTCCGCTTAACATTTCTGTGAGTATTTTGCGACTTCGTTGAATGAATGAATGCACCATTGTCACTCGATCGAAGCGATACTTTGACCATATGGCCCGCGACAGGCTTTGAGAGGAGCACTTTTACTGTGTGCTTCCTTCTTTTTCTTTGTTACCGTGCCGTTGGTGCTGTCATCATAACGAACTTGAAGATATTGGCCCAATTTTACACTCTGTCGAAAGGAAAGCTTGCATTACATTGAAATACTATTTTTATTACAAAGACTATGGTCATTGCGATAGGATGGACACAAATGTGAGTGTCTCGTTCAATGTTTGATAAATTTTGTTCACGTTCAGTCGCACATGCTTTGCTTTAGCAGCATTGCAAATAGTAGTTTTCCCGACCTAGTTAAATATGCAATGCTCTCTGTAATGTAATGTATGTAATGCTTCCGGGCTCTTAAGGATCAATAAACGAAATGAAGTTATTGCAAATAGTATAGCACCAGAAGCGAATAGAATTGAATTTATAATATTTTTCGTATAGTTCGCGATTAATGTACAGCCTTCTTAATATTTAATAAGATGTCTTTCATTGTCTGGTGTTCACAACACCGAAAGTCTGTCTGTACACGGCGCATTAGGAACTTTATGAGCAATATGCACCATTTCTGAAAGCACACAGGAAGCAATAGGATCAACTAAGCATCTTTTTAGCAAACTGTGGGCTCTTCCTAGCAGACACCGGTCACACATTATCAATAAAGTTCAGGATGGCAGCCTTGTCGGCTGAATAACTACTTTCGCGACCAAACGTGTCTTCCGCGGCGATGGCGGAGCGAAAAAAAGGTACTTTTTCCTCTAGGTCGAATGGTCGCGGCTGATTGAGCCCCGATTGTATCAAGTGTGTTGCGATAAACGCATTCAACATTGTCCCCATGAAAGTACGCGGGTGCTGCATATATACATTGTTCAAAACAATACCCACCTGCTGCCGAATGTCGCGCCTAAGTGCGATTGACTCTCGTTTACCCTGAAATGTCTGGCTCTCCGAGCTCAGTGCGTTGTTTCCGCTGTCGGTGGAATGAAAGTTACCGCATTTTTGCTTCGATTTCGGATTTTATCGCGCACAGTAGATGGCGTGAAGTATGCGAAAATTGATATTAGGATGTTTGAATGGTCACTACTCGACTCGAGAACTGAATCGAATAGGACAATCTTTCATTCCATATTCGAAAGTTTCTGTAGTTCGCACGCATCTATTCGTTACAGAACAAGTGTACAGATGCCGAAAGAACACGTGGTTGTCTCAGGAGGCACAAGTGATAAAAAGGTCTCTCAAACGTCAGCGCAGCTTTTAGAAAACATGCGCGGAAATATGATGCATAGCATGCAGATACGCTCTTCAACCGAGAGACCTTGAGTTGAATGTTTCCGAAAGACTGCAGTTTCTGGGCATCTCCGCTCTGGAGCGCGGCGCCGGAGCCGAAGCTTGAATTATTCTCCAGTGTCTCCAACGAAGGAACTAGAATGGTGCAGCTCAGCTTCGTAAGCTCCTGATCAGCGCACTGCGGCTGTGGTGGACATTTGTGCGGGGTTATTTTCGACGAGGCTCGATAAGAAGCCGTGACGCGGCGTTCTCATTTGTTTTGGTTGACACGCCATGGCTGCTGACACAAAGGGAAGTTGAAGTGATAGAGTAATGCGAGAGAACGTCTGATGTCAGGGTTGTTCAGATGGCACGCTGCAGCTGCACTGAAGGATATTTAGCCACAGCACTCTCTTCTAAATTATCATCACATGTGTGAAATGCTGAAAAGCACCTATTATTCCACAGTTTCATGACCAGATATGCGCTCACGACACCGCATAGCAACATTCAGACAATTACGCGAATACCGTGTCTCCGGCGCTCCGTCGAAAGCCACTGTTGCTTTCGCAATATGACTCAGCAAAATGGCAACCTTCAAAGCGGTTCAGACAGCCGTGCAAGTTCGCCATCGAATTGCGAAGCATGCACACCACCGCACGTTCAAGCTGGCGCACCTGCTCCATGGAGCGTATACAAGCTGATCACACCATAAACAAAGGGCTACTCCGTTGCGTCGCCACCAACTTAGCTTCGAGCCTGTCGTATTCATACAAGCGCGACGACCACTCTAGCTCTGCACATGCACCTCTTGTATAGGTCACGGCAACGAAGATGACGGCGGCGAAGCGACCTCGCGGTTACATGTGTGCCGGCTCTGCGCTTGTCGTCGACTGTTTCGGGCGAACCGAGCCCCGCAGGCGCGGTGCCTTCTTGCGCCACGTCATCGTCTCGCGTCGACAGATCTGTGCCAAGTTTTCTTCCGTTTAGCCGCGCTCTCTACAGGAACCTCTCATGTGCCGGCTGTAAAAGACGCCCCATGCGAACTCTCCGTTCGCAGTAGAGTTGTGGAACAAACCGACGACGCGTCATGCCTGGTCGGTGCGTCGTCATTCCCACAGTATAGAAAACCAACCGCGGCGGCAGCGTCGCGTTCCGGAAGAGTCTCGAGAGCGTTGCCGTCTGAGCAGAGCTCCGCGAGAGCCAGGAGCGGCTCACGTGCCCTTCTTCTCTCCAGAGAGGCGGGGTGCACACGAGCGTGTGAGCACCGGGTTTGAACCTTCCCCGCGTTCATCTTGTCGCGGTAGCCTGTCTTTTCTTATCTTGGCTCCATTCCACCCTCCCACTCCTCTTACCTTACCTCCTCTTCTGCCTCGCCCCTTCCAGACGACGGTACGACACTCATAGACGTTGTACTATAGCGGGTCCTGCTCGCGGGCAAAGCTTCTCGCGCTTCTAGCGCTTGGATCGCCATCGCCGTCGCTGCTGCGCCGGCATCCTCAAGAAACCGCGCACCGGTGTTTCTTGCCTTCGTTTATTATTATTTTTTTTCGAACGGGCGCGGCTTCTTTCTTGAGTCATTACTATGCATGGTGCGCTCTTCGCGGATCGCGCGCGCGCCAGTGTGTTTTTCGTCCTTCCCGACGAAATGTCGTACGCCCTTCCTCCTCCTTCACTACTGCTGCCGTCGACGCCGACAACGCCGCTCGGCCCGTGGACCATCGCTGGGTGATCTCCGCCACCGTTTTCGACGAATGTAACGCGCGCTCTCTTCATGACCTCTAACAGAGTTGTATCTGCTGCTGCTGCTGCTCGTGTAACACTGAGGACATACCAGCGACAGGGACGCCTTTCAGCGGGGGAACTCTTTGGTTGTTGTCGCCGAAGCACCGTGCCAGCTCGTTGGAGAGCGCACAACGTCACCTGTGCGCTTTGTGAAGGAACGTCGTCGTCAGCGCCTCTCCCGCGGCGCGGGCCGCACTGTGAAGTGAGAGAGTTAGCAAGGAGAAGGAAGAACAGAACGGTTCTGTGCTCTTTTTATGTGTATGTGTACTTCTCCCAGGTTCAGTCGTTTTGTTTCACTGCTCCTTTCCCTGCGAACGTTAGCTTCGAAGGAGAGGGCGGGAGAGCGAAAAATAAAACGCAGCGTAGATCAGCACAACCTCGCCGACGTTGGGAAACATTGCGCGCACTGTTGGATTTTCCTCTGCCGACGATAGTAATATACGCCGCTCGCGCTATCGGCCAGGACGATCGGATCTGCGACGCCACCCACCAACGTTGCCGCTGCCGCGCTTGCTGTGGATAAGGAGTGTTCGACGCGAACGCGTGCGCGACAGCGCAACTGCTGTTGAATTCGGTCGTTCCGCACATTTTTGCTTTTCGTTCGCTGAGCCGACGTAGTCTTCGCTCGCGCGCGCGAGTGAGCGTGAGTGCCGCTACGCTGCTACGCCGTTACTACATCTACTAGTACTACGACGAGGACGACGCCGCCATGACATCGTCATCCGGAATCTCTCACTGTCAACATTCAACCAGTGTCAGCGGCCGCGCCGCAATGCCAGGTGTGAAGCTGTGAAGTCGCCGCGACGACTGTGAAGCTTGCCTTGCGGTTTCTCTCCTCTCACACATTATACAGCTTTCGGTCTGTGTGCGTTCTCCGTCAACGACGACTCCGCTGCTGTTGCTGCCTGTTTCGGGCTTGTTTTTCTTGGAGTATACGTGAAGTCTGTGTCGAAGACGAGGAGACGCACTGCGCGACGTTGTGCAGGCTCTGTTGGCGCGTTTTCTAGCTGTCGTTTTTACCAGGGCTGGCTAATTGGGCCGCGGCAGTACATCACCGCATGCTTTGACTGCGTGTTATGCATTACGACTTCCGTCGTCCTCGCCAAGACCCGCATCTTCACACCGTCGCAAAATTAATGACAGTGCTCCACGGTGGACCTGCGAGCTCCTCCGGCAAGGTTCGGTAATTACATCGACGCTTCCGCTTTCTTTTTTTTTTTTTTAACATCGCGAGTGCGGCCGCCTATTGAAGCGTGCGCTGGGGGCAGAAAAAGAAAAGCAAGGAGGGAGAAAAGGGCGGTGTGCGTGTGTGTTCATTGATGCGGCCATCCCTCAAGACCCGCCTTGGCTTGGTGTCGTAAGCTGGTGTAACGGGTATCCCGACGCACGTTGTTCTCGCGTTGATACGAATTTTATTTTATACGTTGGTACGAGACGAAGAAGATTAGACGCCGGCGCATCTTCCTTCGGCTGCAACGAGGGTCATAACACGTTGTTCCTGCTCTGCCGCAAGCATATACGCTGATCGCGAAGGAATGGCCCATGACGCAGCCGTGTCTACTCGGCGCTGACTTTGAAACAAGGATTGAGCTTGCTGTCTACGCTTTTGTGTCGCGATCGCGGGTCCCAGAAGCGCCGGCGGGGTTGTCGGACTAGCCGGTCTGGTCGCGATATTCTCTTTCGGGACGTTGCGTGCCGGATATTGTCGGCCATGACAGAGCAGCGGCAGGTGAACTGGACCGTCGAGCGCAAGGCCGGTGGTACCATGACGATGCAGGCTTCCATGAGGCGCATCCAAATCCGCCGCCGGAAGGTCGGGGTGGTGCGCTTTGGTGCGACGTCAGTGGCCTCTGCCGACTACAGGTGCGTACAAATTCTTTGGCACTGTCACCTGTAACGCTTGTCTGATTGCGAGCGCTACAGTCACTGGGCCTAACTTTTCCCCAGGCAAGCCCCCGTCGTTTGGAGGTCTAGGTCTATATATTTTAGCGTAGTTACGTAACGGACACGAGAATACAACATGGACGTCACGAGATATGTGCTAAATTAAAATTTAAATTCTGAGGTATTACATGCCAAAACCACGTTCTGATTGCGAGGCACACCGCATAATGGAAGGCTGCGGATTACTGTTGATCACCTGTGGTATCTTAACGTGCACCTGCATCTAAGTGCACGTGCGCCCTTGCATTTCGCCGCCAGGGAAATGCGTCCGCCGCTGCGTGAATCTAACGCGCGAGCTCGATGTCAGTGGCGCCGCGTCACAGCCAAGGGCTACCGCGGAAGGCAGGAAAATTTAAGCCAGCAGTGTGTGTTATTACACTGCGTAACAACATATGGCCGCTGTTAGTACAGCGCTCGTGACGTCGGTCTCGTGTTCGTCGTCTCTTTGCCCCAATGGCGTATCATTGCAGCATCGGCATCAGCGATGGTTTAAAGCTGGATTGATGTAGCGAAATCTCAGAAATATACTCGCGAAGTTTTGAAACACCAACTCATTTTGTATATTGCTCTTCCTCGCTCCGATAAAACAGCTTGTTCAGAGTTTATCAACTAGACGGATGTCGTCCGAGACACGCAGACTCGGCAGCATGTCCATGTTTCTTCTGAGCTGCTGGTCCTTATAAGCTGCTCTTAAGTTGCTGGCCCTGGCATTTTGATATTGTAACCAATAATATTAAGACGCGTATTAGTCGGAAGAACTACTTGTCTTTCCCGACAATTCATATTTGGTTATCGTGTAAGTGGTCTATTCGTGCATTCTTCTAGAACCTTTCTTTCGGGTAAGCCAGACTGAAAATTAAAGGAAAAGACGAAACGATGCTTTACTTTGGCACTACATTACGAGAAAGCGTTACCAGGTTGACAGTATCGGCATGTTAGTAATCCAGAAGAACATTAAGAAGTGTGAAGTGGGATAAGGGCGAAAAAGGAACACACGTCTACACACACACACGTCTGTGTGTATGTGGGCCTTCTTCGTGCGTGTGTAGTTCGCGCTTTCTTAGTGTTCTTAAGGAAGCTTTGCCTCACAGATAGTCCACAAAGTACATAGTAACGGAAAAATAATTTGCGCCTAATTGCATTAAGTCTGTTGCATCTAGGGGGAAAAGTTAAGATCTACCCGCTCAAGGGAGCAGATTTGTTCTTGACCTCCCTAATTAATTCACAATAATAAGAATTTCACGCAAGCTGCAAACTCGTTCATCAAATTTGTCTGCTTCAGATGATATAACATGCGCTCTTTACAGATACTGGTGTTTACACTCTCTTAAACTCCGTGCTTAATAATTTTTTCTGGGGCTTACAGATTTTTTGGCAATTTTTGTTCGAAAGTTGACAGCTAGGTCACTGCAGTTGTTGAAATACTTCGTTTTCTTTTCAATGCGACACATTTTGTTCATACTTGTCCGGCAGCTCTTTGATAAGAACATTTCGGGGTTTCACGCGTGTTTACATTGGAAAATCGATGTTGGCCCGCAGGTAAGGCCTCCTCTTAATGCCACTAGAGCATGAAAGGTTGGATTCAGGCGGGAATAAGCTAAAGTCGAAAACATGGGTTTAACAGCCTGCCCTATTTCCTGCGCGAAGGTCGTCACTTTCGTGCGCACAAACATCGACGTGTCTCTCCCTTGGCAAAATCAGGAGTCTGTACGATAGCCGTGACCGAAAGAAACATTTATGTTTCCTGCTGTAGTCTGACAGTGAAATTAACGACTCTTCGGAAATGGGACTTGCGGTCGGGATGCAAAAATTATTTATTGAAAGCAAAAGTAGGAGTATGCTCTTTCCAGTATGCAATTTTCCTATAGCGCCAGCCAGCTTCGTGCAACACGCAAACCTGCACGCAAGGAGATCACTGCGGCAACGCGACTCATGAACGCATAAGCTAGTGAGAAACGTAATGATTGCGTGAACATGCTGATTTACGTAATACGTAAATTCGTAAAAACATTGCGTGAGAATTGCCGAATCTCGAGTAAACACGCATTGGCAAACGAGGGAGGTTGGGGGGAAGTTTAACGATAAGCTGAAGATAGAGAGAGTAGAGCACAGTTACACGATTGCATCCGGTCGCGATCGCCGCACGCTATACCACAGCTCATCATCGCGTGCCGCTCATTAGGCACCAATTAAGGCTAATGCCGTTGGCACAGGCGGCCTGACATGTCCTTAAATCTTGTAGCAATGCCTTCGCCCTCTGCTGCCATGTCTTAAAAGGTCGGCAATCTAAAATTGCTTCTTCTGACAAGGGTCTGTGATCAATGTGAGCCACCACAGTCGCGAGCGATCCTCTGCACACTGTCGCTGCTCGTTTTAGATATCCTATATCTGCACTAGGGGTTACCGACGTTCAACATTTCCTGTGAAAACTTGTTCATTTCCAGTTTTTCCCAGAAACCTGCCGTGGTTGCTCAGTGTCTATGGTGTTAGGCTGCTGAGCACGAGGTCGCGGGATCGAATCCCGGCCACGGCGGCCGCATTTCGATGGGGGCGAAATGCGAAAACGCCCGTGTACTTAGATTTAGGTGCACGTTAAAGAACCCCAGGTGGTCGAAATTTCCGGAGTCCTCCACTACGGCGTGCCTCATAATCAGAAAGTGGTTTTGGCACGTAAAACCCCATAATTTAGTTTTCCCAGAATTTCCCAGGCAGGTTCAAAACGACTTGTTACCGGGCAACTTGGGGCGGTCTAGGATACATTCTTGGAGCGGTGCGAGAGAGGGCACGACACACACAAGCTTTTCTGTATGTCGTTGTCGCTGTGTGGTGTCTGTTTTCGTTCTGTTAGAAGAGAGAGAACGGACAAGGAGAGAACGCCCCTGAAATCAATTTTGCGAGTGCGATGCCCACGCATAGCCGAGGCAACCCATTTTCCGCGTTTGCACATTTGTCTGCCGCAGGTGCAACATCTCACAGGCTCTGTCGGGTTGCAACTATACGACGCACAAACACACAGCAACATATTTGACAGCAGCTGCGGTGTATGAGATGGTCCAAATTCCAGCTCTTAGTGTGCATCCGGGGAAAATAGAACTAAACGGAGCGGGCTTGTGAGGGCTACGTGCGGTTCATTTTCTCGCGTTGCCTAGCTGTACAGCTGCGCGCATTGTGGGACTTTGCTGACGCCCAGGCCAATAGATGCGACGTTTCGTCGCTTATATTAAAAATTATAGAAACCGCGATTTAAAAGACAGCCGTTTCCGAAATGACTTTACCCATTGGATAACGGACAAGTGCGCGAATCCATTGCTGCTGTACCTGCATCGCAGCAGGCTGCATGCCTTTGTTTTACGCCCGCTGCTAAATATCTTGTACTGCGGCAAGTCCGCCGGATATTAAAGAAAAATATGAGGAATTGAGTCACTTATAATGTCGACGGCTACTTCTTGTCACGCAATAGTAATAATAACAATTAGCTAACTGCGCTATAGATTTTCCAAACGTGCGATGTTTCTTATCTTAATTAGTTTTTATGCGAAGCATATTATGAGGGCTCAACCCAGCTCCTCAGGCGCGGCGGTGACCATGAAATCACGTGACACCGTGACGTCACGACAGAGGAGAAGTGGCTTTGGCTCAACTCTTGCAAGACGGGCTGGGTGGGAATCGAACCAGGGTCTCCGGAGTGTGGGACGGAGACGCTACCACTGAGCCACGAGTACAACGCTTCAAAGCGGTACAAAAGCGCCTCTAGTGAATGCGGTGTTGCCTTAGAAACGCGCTGTTTCTAAGGCGTGCGTCTCTTGCTCAGGCGCACATTTCGTTGCCGCGCCGAACGCTGCTTTGCTCGACGCTCACCGCGTCCAATGCGGGGCGCGTAGTCGCTGCCCTGTAGCCCATTGTCTTACACCCCTTGGCGGGTCGACGGGAACGCTGTCGCGTTCCACTCTTGAAGGCGAAGAAGTAATGCATGAGTTGTTTCTTCGTCTAGCCGAACCAAATATAGCCAAGCAACAGCAGTTCACCAGGCTAAACAGTGGTTCAACAACTAAAATAAAGGCTAGTATGCTTCGCATCCTGGGCTTAACCTTACCTAAGCCACAGCCATTTTTTTTTCTTATTCTAGTTCCTCGTTCTCCTTCTCTTCTGTTCCGTGTACTCGCTGATAATCATGCGAGAGAGGGTGAGGAGCTACCGTCACGACGGATTGGAATTTAAATAATATTTCTGAATTACAATTCAAAAGCGTGCATATTTTCCGATTTGTCGTTCGCAGTGCCGGTCAGGTCATTGCTGTGCCGGTATTTGCTTACTTTTTTTTTACTCGCTACAATATCAAGATATCTGCAGTTTCACGCTCTCACTTCTAAGCTGTTGCTCAAACAAAGGTGAAAATACGCTACTCGAACTGTGGTCCGCGAAACACAACGGGTGCCCTGCAATGCTGTGGAAGCACCCGCGATCAGCGTTGCGAGCGTCATCTGTAAAGAAGACCAATGAGCGCATCCACCCACACATTTGCAATGACCTGTCTGCGCCGTTGTGCATTCTCTGCATTGACCCATGTGACATCGAAAAAAAAAAGATATAAAGGAGTGATTCGGGTTGATGCTAAGCCAAGTTTGCGACTTCGACTGTCTTCAGTCGAGAAAGACATCAACACAGTGATGTTTAGTTATGTGACACAGCTTTATTCCTTGATCGCATACTGCGAGAGGCTTGTGAGGTGCATAAACAGCAATATCGCGAACTATAACATGATTTTAGTTACTATGGTTTGAGCTTAGCGTGTGAAGAAAAAAAATTATCGAGGGTTTAATTGAGAATTTGTGAGCGATTGAAAACGTTCCTGGCAACTAAAAGTTTAAACGCCATGGATGAAAAGAAATGCAGATGCCTACTGACCGTCGTTTCTCGCATATTTTTTCTTTCATTGTTTTCTTTCTTTTCTGCGCCTATTATGGGATGTCTAGTGAGAAAAATTGAGCGCCCTGGAATGTTCTGTGCACAATTGCTATGGCGTTAAAGGAGGGGAGACGTCAATAGTTCACATTAACAGATCACGATCTGCGGCTCTTATACGCATATTCAGGTCACAGAGAACATATCGGGCCGTAATTTGTGCACGTTTTATTCAAACGCCGTCCGAATGTGCTCGACGCCGTCGTGTGCGGAATGCGGTACGCTCTCAGGCAGTGGTGGAATAACAGAGGCGGACAAATTCGCGTCGGCCGGTGTACCAGGAAAGAAGCGTCGCTCGGCATACATGCTGGAGGCAAAAATCAGTGGCGAAATGCCTCACTTTACGGCTTTCGGGGCAAAGAAGAAGACTATGAAGAGAACTGGTAGGGATACGTTCGCTTCATTCTATCTTTTCTTTTATTTTTTTATTATTATTTCTTGTGAATCTCGGGGAAATCTACCGAGCCGATCTTATTGGTCTATACGGGATGGGGAGATCGAGCGATATACAGACTGTTGGTGAGAGCCGTACTCTTCCTTTAATGGGCCGTTCCAAGCTCGCGGTGTTGAAACAACTCGGCGCGTTTCATTTTGCGGTGGGGGCGTCACAGTATGACCCGCGACCTGTCGACGCGTTAATTTCTGCTCGTACGCTTAGGTACTACGGACGAGCACATATAAAGGAACAGCAACCTGCTTTAGACGTAGTTAAAAAAGCCTCCGGTAGTGGCATTTTCTATTCTTTGGCTCTTCGCCTTATGAAACCCACTCATAGATGCCTTGATAAAGGAGCTAACCTCGAGCGAATAGAAGAGGTCGCCACATCTTTTTTCCGGGTCGATAGAGAAAGAGAGAGTTGATCCCGTGAATTTAAAAAAAGGGGTTTTACGTGCCAAAACCACGATCTGATTATGAGGCACGCCGTGCATTAAAAAAAAATCGAAACGACCTGCTTTATACCATCGCTGTTTTCTTCTTATCTGCGTATATTGCCTTTTCTCGAGCACAGATTGCCTTGCTATGACTCTCAAGAGGTAAACATACTTTTGAACATTCCTCTCGAAGAACAAGCCCTACATCAGAAATAAACTTCTTAACTCACGTGTGTCGCGAAGCAGCGCTATTGGTCGCATCTTCAAGATGGAGTAAAGTTTTGACGTCAACGGGCTTTGCAGACACTATTGCCAGACTGAATCTGTTTCTCTGTGTATTTTCTTTTCTCACGTGCTCTTTACCACTGGCATGCTATGATGTACAAGGTGTTTTATTTTTCAGCTCTTGTCAAACTCGAAACACTTCAAAATTCCTGTAGCGATCGATGGAGTTGTTTTCGTATTACATCGGCAAATACCTCGGCAAAGATATCGCGTCCTGGTACACCGTGCTTGCGGAATCCCGCCGAACACAGAAAACACATTTGTGCGCTCGGAGCGTCGAACAGATACCGCGGATTGCCGCGTTCTGTTCTGTTTTGTTTTTTACACCTGAGGCGGATGTCGCAGAACGCGGCCAACTTCTGGCTCGGCTAGCGCTGTCATTTTGGTCTGTGGCATCACAGTAAGGAAAATAAATCACTTTTAAACAACTCCTTTAGTCCGAGTCGTCAGTCTCCTAGCGCTCCCAGTCGTTGGGAAGGTAGGGTGGGATCTTCAAATGACTCAGGGAAATAGGGAGAGAAGAGAGTGCAGTGAGGCATTGCCAGTAAGTATGCAGCGCGTATTTTGGAGACGTAGGAAGAGGCGTTTTTTACGTCGAGCCAACTGTGAATTGTGGCTTATTTATGGCATGGTAGTATAGTGATAGCACACGGGACCGGAAGTTTATTGAAGTCACAGGCTTACTGCTGCCAAGTCACGTGCAAAACAACCTACAGCATTTAATTAGCTGGTTCACAAAATATTTGTTTCTGATAGATCCGATATCGGTCTAATGAGTGACCAGAGCAGTAATAAGAATATCGTAGGGTATTACTAAGCTAATGCAAAGAAGCTGACACCACGCTAGAACTAATGTGAACCAACTAGCCCATCGATCAAGATAGTTGTCTCAAGTATACAAACACGAATTATGGTTTGGATCACCTCTTTCCTTATTTTGGTGACTTTCAACACTTAAAAGTCTTGATAACAGTGAACCGGAACTTTCTTTAGCTTCATGTCATCTGTGCACAGACATACAGACACGTCTAATCATTTACAAAGAGTCGGAAAACATTAGCATGTTGTAAAAGCACACAACTAAAGTGTTCGATTTTAACCAATTGTACGCTACAATGGGCGGCAATTTAGAAACAAAAAAGATCATTCTAGTTCTCTCCACAAAGACAGTGAGTTGAAATATTATATAAGATCTTAAAACTGCGTTTTGTCCGTAAATACCACAACACACAAATGTCGAAATAGGTCAAGCAATTTTCGGCGTTTTCGCAACATGTTGGCTAACATAGTCTGCAAACAACTTGTTGCCGGTGGCCTGGTTAATAGAATATTGCATTTGATTCCAAAACACATTTCTTAGATAAATATTTACTGATAAAACTTGAACATATTAACAAATAATCTATAAATAGTTTTCAGATTTCTTTTCATTCCTAAATTAACAAAAATACTTAACCCGGCTGCCCTTCTGGCCCCTTCCCAGGCAAAGTGGAATCGTGTACATGAAAATACCGAGTATCTCGATGTCACAATGACGTCAGCGTAGACCTGATTTGGCACGAAATCCAAAAAAGGGAACATGTTTGATCCTTAATTCGTCCACTAAAGAAGCAATTCTTCTCCGCTGAAGAAATGCAGAAATATTACCCTAAGCGCGATCTGCCTGTCCCCACCACCTTGTTTGTGTTGTTCTGTCATCATAATCGTAGTCATCATTATCATCCACTCCAGGACGAAGGCATGTCTATATGTCGCTCTCGCGCCCCTTTAATGGTCCCAGTCGTCGGGTGAATTTTGGCTACAGCGTTTCCCTGTCCCGTAGCATCCTACGCCGTCCGCGCGTGAGCACTTTGTATTGGACGAGAGAATAGGATAACTCTAATAGGATAACCCTCATGTAATGTCTCAACAAGAGACCTTTGAGGAAATAAATAAATAAAAATAAATAAATATAGGAGGCAGGCGAATCATAGCTCTACCTGGCCACTTTCTTTAGAAATCCACGCGTTCCTACAACATGTTCTCTCTGAGAGGACCATAAAACGTGCCTGGCGTCGTCACGGTGGTGAAGAGATTCCAGCGTTCCGTGCCAAGTGGTGGGCGACACATCGCGTCGCCTTGCACCACCAGCGCCGACCGACGCCTCTGACTGGGCTTCTCGCTGGTCGCAGTGGGTAAGTTGAGGGCACTGCGACTTCGGGGACGTGAACGCTTCCGCAAAAGAAGTGCTGCTGGAATGTCCGCTTCCACACTCTGGCATTCCCCTCATGTTGTTGAATATCAAGAAGCGCCTCTCTCTCTCTCTCCCCGCTAGGCTGGCCATTTTTGTCCGGTATGAAGAGTACTCTGCGAGATGTAGCGGCTGACGTTTTCCTCCACCATAGTATATAGTTCAAGGAATTCATTCATTCATTCATTCGGTTTAAAGAAAGCCTAAATACGGATGGGTTAGTGCGTGTCAGAAGAGCTAGGGATCTGGATCTGGCAGCAGGAATTTCATTATATGTGATGGGGAAAGAACCCCGGCTTCATGCGCGTACCACGGGATCGCAATCTTTACTTTCGTGGTATTTTTTGCGTCTGGGTGGGCGCTTCTGGTTATGGTAGGAAGGGACGATCAGGCGCTACAGCGTCCACCTGTGCTGCTCCACGAAGGCTCGGCAGTCCGAGGAAAAGTGAAAAGCCGCGCTTTATTTATTCTGTCCCACATATCCCCAACTTATTTCGGCAGTTCATTGGAGCCACGAATGGGAATCAAATACTGCGTCCGTAACCGTTCCTAAAATCGGTCCATGTGACAGGAAAAGTGCGCTAATGTCGATTTTGCTTTTGTACATATGAACTGTTCGCTGTGAGGGGTAAAATTAGCTATGACTCTCACAGTTCAGACGTGAAACGACGAAATGCTCTCCATGTGAAGTCGTTGATGCAATCTAAATTATTCTTGTTCAGTTTAACGGCGAAAATAACTGCTACAGACGATTTGTGTTAGATTTGCGGTCTATGATATGGATTGGCTTTTTCGGAAAGAAAAAATAAATAAATAAACTTTAATATGTTAGCACGCCAAACGTCTCGCAAATTTTTCCGCGGTTGATCAGATTCTGCGAGTAAGTTCAGCAGCTAGTCTGCTGTCTCTGTCAGCTGTATCACATTTTCACATGAGGCATTGTTTGCTGGGGAGCGTCATATTCCTGGAACTACAAGTTTCTCGGCTTTCTGACGTGGAAGTCTCCCTGAAAGTCGTCTTGCAACATCTTCTTAGGCCTACCTCTCTTCCCGTTGCCACCAGAGTCATATCCAGGCAAAAGGTACTAAGACGAGGACATGCACATAGACAGACACACACATAACACACACACGTGTGTCGTCGTTATCGTGCCTTTTACTTAGATATGCAAAGCCAACATGGTAATATTTTAATCCTAACACCAGACTCAGTCATTATTTCCTTCTTGCCGATGACGCTTACTTCTCTTCTAAGGATATCTGCCGAACTATTATCAGTATTATGTACACCGTACGTCCACCTAAGCATTCCGTCGTGCTTCCGTAATCACATGAATGCTAGAATGGTTGTTAGTAAGCATTTAGGGGGATATTTGTAATCGCTTCTGTTCCGTATAATATTTCTAACATTTCTGATGACGTCGTTCTTGTGAGCCTTTTCTATTAAATCTAATAACAGCGCAAGAGACAGGACAGGCATAAATTAACGGACGAAGTGCTGCCATTTGTCTGTCCTGCCTCTTGCGTGGTTATTCGATTTAACTTCATGATGCACCAACTAGCCCAAGTTAGCATTCTGCTGCTTTTCTATTAGCTTGCATGTTCTTGCAGCAGAAAGCTCCTGAAGCATCCAGATGTTCTATTTCTATAGAAAGTGTGATTAAAAAACGCCGCTTTATTTATTTTATTTCTTTTTATTTCTTTTCGTCGTCGTTTTTTCTTACAAGCGACTTCACCGCACGACATTAATGACCAATGTAGACGTGTCCTCCGGTTTAACTTCAGAATCATTAAAGATCCAGAAGCTCCACCAGAATGGTGACATCCTTATGTGAATACTTGTGTCGCAATGTGTGTAGATGTTCAGTGACGAGAATGAATATTCAAGTCACTCTGTGCGGGGCAAACCTGAAACGTGACCACGCGTCGCTCTATTGCGGAACGAACTTCCGCACACGATGCAGCGTCACAGCGACGTCATCCAGCCGTGACGTAATTATACACCTCATGCCTGTTCGAAGCTTCCATACCGTTACGAAACGCGGACGATACCGTATCCGCAAAGTGGCGCCCCCCCCCCCTCCCCTCTTCCTTTCTTTCAATGAATGTCTTTCTAGAAACCGGTCGCGTTGCGACTGGTGACACTTTCGAGCCACGTTCACGCAGTACGCCACGGCATGCGCATGCGCGTTGCGCAAAGTGTGCTGCCTTTCCTCCATCGTTGATGTCGGTCGCCAGTCCGGCGCCTGTGACGGCTTTTATGTGTCTGGAAAAGCGACTGGCGCTTTCCTCACTGCGAGTCTTTCGCTGCTGCCCCGTGGACGATAACGCATTTATTGGCAGTGAGCGATAACGCATTTATTTGCGAATTACCGGCGCAAGTTCCAAATTTTGATGACGTTATACTGCGCTTTATTGGAACCTGATTTCTAATTCATGGAATTGCCAGTATCTCTCCAACTTATGCCTCTCATTAATGTGCACTTGCGGAAGAGCCCACCTGCAAGCAGCGCCCCGCAATCGTGTACGCATACGTGGGCAATAATCGCGGAGCGTCGTCAACGCTATTTGTCGTTTTGCAACCAAGCAAAGATGCATTATTACGTCAGGTACTTAGGACTGACATCATGATGAAGGCTCGCTAGTCGTCGCACGGTGTCTGTTTATATTTCTGTGGAGTCGTGCGCTCTCGTATCTTCGTGTGTGCCGCTCTTCTTGTTATTATTCCGTTGTTGTTATTCCTTTTTTCTCAAGACAACGATGAACCATGCGAAGCGCCGAAGACTCTGAACCGTGTGAGACGGAAAGGAAAGGCAAGGACGTTATAACATGCAAGTTTCCAGTTTGCTACCCTACGCGTGGGAGAGGACAAAATGGTTAGAATGATAGGAGAAGAATGCAGCGCAGTAAGTAGGCTTAAGTGGTTAAGAATGGTCGAACAAAGAAAGCCACTGGAGCAAAAGTTTCGATAAAATGACTTGCCTATAATGCCTAAGACAAGTACCCTTTGCAACAATACTAGCAATATAATCTGAATAGCTAACCAATATAAGCTAGTGTGTCACATTAACAAAAACATGTATGCATATATGAGCAGAGATTTTTTCCCGCGATTTGATATTTGCCATTTGCTGTGCTGTGGCGGTAACGAAAAACGACTGCATTGAGCTTTGGGTAAATTAAACTCTGTACGTACTAAAATGGCTTCATTTCTTTCACTTGGTATTACTTTATAAGATTACATTACTGAAGGCACAGCTATTCATTGTTGAAGGGATGCTGGACATGCCGCACGTTCTTTCAGCAATTACGAAAACATTTTTTTTTCTTGCAATGGGCGTCGCCGATAAATTTGTGCGCGTTCCTTGAGCTGGTTCTTAAAACAAATTTTTAACAAACTCAACATGCATCAATAATATAAGTTGATTTTAATTACACTGTAATATGAGAACTCACTATAGAGGGCTCCATGCATCACTCTATTACATTGGCTCTCTTTCGATGAAAACTCCAGTGGCTCGGGATAAATAAAGTCTTGCAGCATTGAGCCATACCATCATAACCATAATTCGTGACGTGCAATGTAAAATGTGTTATGACCGATAGGACGAGTGTGGCAGTGTATACAGGCGTGCCTTTGGTGGAGCCTGAGCGGTGATCTCTGGCACCTATGCAGTTGTTGTCGAGTGTGCTGACATTGCTCAAACGACGAGCAGCGGTGGCACAGCTAAGAGTCCGGTGACGCCATCAATCAAGCGAATGCGCGCGGATATCATAGGAAGGCCCTGCACGAGCAGGCGTAATTTTTCTTCTATGGCTAGCTTTGCACGGATCAGTACTTGTCAAGGGCTGCAGTTGTAATCTATAACGGTGCAGCATTTTCAAGGGGCACGGGCTACGCGAATGGCGGCCGCTGCGGTTGCTAAACAGGTTTTCTCTGCGGCGTTCTCCTTCTCGTGGCACACAGACTGCTTTCCCACCGTTTTGGAAAGCAAAAAAAAAAAATCCGACGCGTGCACCTTTTCTTTCGCTCCGTAGAAAACACATGTGCAGTTGAACCAAATGCAACCGCTACGAGTGTGCTGCAGCTTCGACATTGACCTCGGTTCTGAAGATTACGCCGCAAATGTGCACGGATCGGCGGCTCTCTTGTTTGTCCATTCGGCTGGGGCTGCACCCCACAGCGTTTTGATTTAGTTAAACGTGGCTACACCAGATGAGGCCACTATGACGCCACGGCTAAAGCCTGGGAGGTGTAGCTAAAGCTCCTTGAGTAACGCGCCTTTGGCAAACTGGCCGGTGAAAGGCGTCATGGAGGGGCTTTAGTTGTGGCAGTGCCTACTTGCGTTTCGACGTGCTTGACACTCGTACTACTAGGTTATTGCGTGTCTTATCGGTCATGATAATTGCGAGAGAGATTCCTGGATCAATGAGTAGGTAAATGAATGCATGCAAATTATTTATTTGGAGAAGGGTGTCTCGATGGCCTGGTGTACAAAGATTCGTGAATAAAAAGTAGATTGTTTTTTTCTTCCGAGTTAACTTTGTCTTCTTAAAAAAAATTAAATCGAGGGGTTTTCCCTGTCAGAACCACGATTTGATTGTGGGGCCCGTCGTAGTGAGAGACTCCGGATTAATTTTGACAACTTGGGGTTCTTTAACATACACCAAATGCACGGTACTCGAACGTTCATGCATTTCACCTCCATATAAATGCGGCCGCCGCGAATGCGATTCGATCCCTCGCATTCGAGCTTATTAGAGTAACGCCATTGCCACTGCGCGACCACGGAGGCTAAGTTAGTCTTCTGAAACTGACGTGTGTAAACGCCGTGGTCAGTCGCACTAACATAGATGCAACACTGCACACAAGAAGTAGCGCCGAAAGCGGCTATCACAAAGTGGCATTGGCGAGGAATATTTTATTTATTGGCAGAAGTTACGTGCATTTCTAGAATGCTGAACAGTTCATTCTTCCTGTGAACGGAAGCTTCATAGGCCGCAAGTAGCAATAACGAAATACAGGTGCCAACGATGACACTCCTCCAATTTTGACACTCCTCCTGCGTACTTAATTGTTTATTGGCGCATTCTGATGCATGTACGATAATGATGTTACGTTGAGGGAAGGATTATGAAGTATTTTAGTTGTGAATTAATGAAGAACAGGAGTGTGATGAGTGTTTGGAGCACTAAAGCGCTCCAAGTACAAGGAAATCTTTTGGTGTCTGTAACGCCACGCTTACGTACTAGGTGCATTTAGGGAACCTAAATTAAAGAAGGGAAGTTTTCTGTGCTAGTATTCCATTTTCTCACTGCAAGAGCGGAAATAGAGAAGATCCAACTATATATGGTCCTAAGACGTGCCGATTGATTGATTGATTGATTGATTGATTGATTGATTGATTGATTGATTGATTGATTGATTGATTGATTGATTGATTGATTGATTGATTGATTGATTGATTGATTGATTGTGTTACTGAGGGATTGCCGCCGTCGACGACAATCACAATGACAGCGACTCGCAACAGCTGTGACTCCTCGTGCAGTGCACCCACAGCGTACCCAAAGCACCACATGACAACGTGTTGCCCGTTAGGACGGCTTCGAGAAGGATCCGTTTGGAGAATAAAGTTGATATCTCTCTGTCGCTGTGAAACTTTCTTTTATTTTATTTATTTGTTTACGATAGCCTCTGAGCTGAAGGCATCGTGGAGAAGAATGGTACAAAATTTATTACATGGTAAACAACAGCAACAACGCAGTGAAATCGAAACAACATAGTATACAAGTTTCTGGTTACACAATAGTAGCTTGACCTTACAAGAAATAAGTACAAAGGTAGATGCGGGATTAAGTCATCGATAGTGGTGCAACAAGCAATCTCGCTGGAGCCTGAGTATCGACAAAATGACTTGCCTAGGGCCTAATGCAAGTCCCTTTGGTAACCGATACTTTCATTCATTCTAGCAATATAATCTGAATAGCTAACCAATATTGGATAGTGTGTCACATGAACAAAAACATGCAAGAGTACCTGGTTATACAATGTTAGTTATATTCTCACGAGAAAAGGTGTTGTCTTCATTGGCTGCAAAAGGAAGACTGAAAAGTCTGTGTAATACGGCTCAGTCCTAAACTTATTACGATGGTCAACACTGTCAAATATATAATCTGTTCTCGAGAATGAGTGGTCATATAATGTAGAATTATGATAAAGCCTGCGGAGGGTCGCTAAATGTGCAGTATTACGACACAATGACAGCGGAGGAATGCCAAGATTACTTTTGGATGATGTAATGCTCGCGGTGCTGCTTCATTAGACAAAACAAAGTGAACCGAGCGATGTTGAACAAATTCCAAAGAATTTAAATAAGATGTCCGGGATTCCCCACAGAGATAGCATGTTCTATCTGAGAATGTAATGAAGTTTTGTAAACATTATTAATCCGATGGCTTGCTGGAAAAGTGTTGGAGCTTCTTGTAACATGCCGTTACCGCTTTTTATAGGTTGCTCTGTGTGAATTGACCGTAAGAGGTTTGAAGTTACACCCAGAACAAATATCGTGGGACATTCGAGCGGGAAGGCCGCTGCTATGTTTCATCCGCGACGGCGCACGCCAGTGCCTCCTTGCGGTGGTTGCAATCGAGACGAACTCGCGGGCGCACGCGGCCTGAATCAGCTATGTCCGTACTCTCGCCGCACATCGACATCGCGGGTTCCCAGCGTTCTCCGCTTCGTGCCGCTGCGTTCGCCTGCCGCCACAGGCTGTGGCTGCGCCTGCTGTCCCATCAACTTGCGCCTTGGTATCCGAGTCGCATGCGGCGACGCGCGTAGGCAGCGGTGCCGTAAGCCGTGACGTCGCCACAGCTCTCCCTCGGCGAGTTCCTGTTGTGCGCCGCGCAGCGCGGAGCGGGCGCCTGACGACGTGGGTGCGCGGATGAAGAAACTTGTCCTCCCTCTCTTGGTCTTTATTCCGAAAGAAAATTCTTCCAAATAAGCTTTCTTTGCGGGGGAAATGATTTGTTGATTTTGCGTGTGGATCTTGCGTTTATGGTTCCCCGTTTCCTGGCTTAGCTGGGGTTTTTGTTCATTATTGTGTCGTTTGTGCTCGATCTTCTCTTCATAGTTTTGTGACCAGACGACCGGAAAGAGTTGTATTTTTGTAGTCTCTATGACATCGAGCGCGGCGTTCTTCGGAGTGTGTTGAACCGATTAGACAACAAACCATTTTCAGAGAATAAGATTCTCGGACCACGGCCCCACGCGTCGCAGGCTTACAAAGCGATTTGGGCATTCCTGTGAATCATGAAATCTACTGGCCTCAGTGACCGCTTATAGGCGTGAAGTGATGGACAGCCGCACCTGTTTACACTGAGAGTACGTTCTTCTCTACCTATCCTTTCTTTCTTTTCGTCCCTCAAACCCCTCCCGCCTGTAGGGTAGCAAACCGGACGTGCATCTCGTTGATCTCCCTACCTTTCTTCCCTTCTTTTCCTTCTTCCTCGTTGCCGTTTGTGGTTTCGATCTTTCTTGTTGTTGCTGCTGCTGTTGTTCAGCCTGTACAGCTATGTCATACATCAACTGATATGCTGAACGAAAGAGCTCCTCGTGGGACGCTGTGGCGGACAGGAGGAGCAAGAAAAAAAGAAGGAAAGGCAAGGTGAAATGGACTAAATGCCGGCCGGCTGCCCTGTGTTAGGGAAAGTGCTAATGGAAATGGAAGGGTGACAGAAGGAGAGACAAAATCTTTGAAAAAAAAAAATAAGGGAAAGAATGATGCGGGATTGATAGCACGAATGTCTATTGCTTTGAGTAATATTCTGAAAGACTGGCACTTGAACTTCTTTTCTGGAAGCGGAGCAGGGGATGAGATGAGTTACGTTTAGTAGTGAACAACTCTTTCAATGGCGAAGGGCCGCATTAAAGCCTGCATCTATAACATGCCTTTCCTCACTGCATGGAGTTGCCAATTTCCAGTCATTATTGTAGCGACGTATATAAAATAATGTTGCCCAGTACGCCCATAGTCTTTCACGATTCTATATTTAGCAAAATTAAGTACTGAGACATCCACATTACATCTGATCTGTGAGGGCGAATTAGGAAGTCTTTGTCTCTATTTTTTTAGCCAAATTACGGCTGTAGATGCGAAGTCAACACATCCATTTCTAGCGGTGAACCATTCTTCAACCGGCCTGGCCTTATCTGTCGGTAGCTCCGTAGCAAGGCGCTGCTATCGGTTGTTGAAGATGGCGGTTGCGCTTCACACGTCCACGGCGTACGAGCAATGAAGTGTGATTCGTTTTCTATAGAGCAAGGGGACTAATGCCCGTCGAAATGCGCAGGGGAATGACGACTACGTATGAAGAAAGGTGTCTCGTGTTGAGAATTGGATGGTGGTGGTGTTGTGAGCTCGCAAAAGGCCGTGAAGTCTTGCACGACAATGAGCGTTCAGAGAGGCCGCGTGCACCGCTGACTGACGACATGGGCATGTCAAATTTAATGCTGCGATGGGACAAATGTCTGAACCGGTGTGGTGACTGTGTGGAAAAATAGATTAAGGCATGTAGAAGAGCACGTATATTTGTATTTACCTGTATGTACCTAATTGTGGCTACTTAAAAATAGGGGCAAACACTTTCTGATTCGCCCTCGTAAATTGGAGGCTTTATATAGATTACACAATCAATAACGCTAACAAAACGATAGGCTACCTGCGACGCAAATTTTCTCGCGCACCGTCTTCTTTGAAATACGTTCTTTGTTCTAATTCTAAACTTTGTTCTAAACAAAAAAAAAATTTGTTCTAAACAAGAATACTCAACAGCAGTTTGGGATCCTAGCCAAAACTGCTTGATTACTTCCTGGAACGTGTTCAGAACAACTGTGTTCGTTTCGTTTTCTCCAAATTCCAACTTTAACCGAGAAGCAAGCATAACAGCAATGAAAACTAATTCGAATCTCCCATCTTTGACTTTATGACGAAAGTTGTCAGCTCACTCTGTTCAACAAGTTAAATTATCATTCCACCTTGCACAATAACTTCTTCCATAGGGCCAATTACCTATCGCGTCTCATGGATCATCTACACAAAGTAGCCATCCTCTTATTCAGAACAGCATGTTTTCTACGCGAATTTGTTCCCCGCATTTCTAAAGAATGGAACGACTTTCCTAATGAAATTGTATCTGTTACTGACCTCAATAATTTTCGCAAATTTTTGGTTGGCACTGTATGAACACTGAGAGTTTTGTATATCGTATTTACTAGTGATTTTATTGTTTGTTTCTTAGCTGACATTGTATACATAGGATCAGTCATTAATGTACCGGCATTTTTCATGTTGTCTGCTTTAGTTTTCTTTCTGCCCAGTCCCCTCCGTAATGCACGCACGGACCTGAGGGTAAAGTAAGTAAGTAAAAGTAAAGTTTGCAGTATGTATGTGTGTGTGTGTTTATGTATGTATGTATGTATGTATGTATGTATGTATGTATGTATGTATGTATGTATGTATGTATGTATGTATGTATGTATGTATGTATGTATGTATGTATGTATGTATGTATGTATGTATGTATGTATGTATGTATGTATGTATGTATGTATGTATGTATGTATGTATGTATGTATGTATGTATGTATGTATGTATGTATGTATGTATGTATGTATGTATGTATGTATGTATGTATGTATGTATGTATGTATGTATGTATGTATGTATGTATGTATGTATGTATGTATGTATGTATGTATGTATGTATGTATGTATGTATGTATGTATGTATGTATGTATGTATGTATGTATGTATGACTTCTAGGTTGTTGATTAGAGTTGGAGTGCTAAATTAACACTGGGGACAAGGAACCAGACACTGACAAGCGCTTTCCCTAGAGTGTTGTCGCACATATTATTTATATAAAGTCACCTCTCGATAATTTTCATTTCACCGTTTGGTTTCCGTGATGGACGGGTTTGTAGTAAGTACTTGAGCCATGGGTTTTCAACAAGGTCATGAACATGGACAACATAGACCTTTGTTATCTCGTGTGTTGCCTGCGTGCGCCTGCACCTCTTTATGGCTTGTCGAAAACATAAGGTGCTTGATAGGCACACGTAGCTTTCGCAGCACAGAGCGACTTGGCCTACTTAGCATTGCCTAATGGACATTCCATGCTCTAGTTGTACTGGCTGATAAAACTGACTGTGCGCTGCGGCACAGTTTTGTGTTGTAATTGCGCTTGTTCAAGGTCTCGCCGAGGATGAACTGGCTTATCGGGCTTTGCACGGTGCTCTATCTTGCACAAGACTTCATTAAAGCTCTTCCGTGCGTGTGTCCGATATGATTTTGGGGAAGTACTACGCTTAGAACAAAAGAAGATAAACACCGGCTTTTTTTTCTCGCTTGCCTTTTGTTATCGATAAATCAAGCATTTACGAAGAGACTAAAACTTGCACTCGGGTTGTGCGATATCTGTGTTTCGCACAAGAAGAGGTCACTGAGGCGTGCACACGGACAGACGATGATTGCTGTTCACATAAATGCCATGATCATCAGTAGCAGTACCATAATCATAATTATACCAATCTTCTATCGGACGGAGATCCCGCCTAGCTATCTCCATTACCCCTGTCTTACGTCAGTTGACTGCATCAAATTTCTTAATCCGACCACACCATCTAATCATCTGCCGTCCTCAACTACGCTTCCCTTCCCTTGCCGCTCATTCCATTATTCAATAGATCGCCAGTTGCCTGCCCTATACGCTATGTTACATGGCCAGCCCACTCAATTCATATGCCCTATTTATTCTCTTATCGTAAACCGTTGCCTTGACGGTGGAACAGTTCAGCTGTCCACTAGAAAGTGAGACAGTTATGACGCCCATGGGGGGCCCTTGCTTACCTGCTCCCTCCACCCTTTTTGTCTTTATGTATAGAATAAACATCTACTGCTTAAGCTCAACTATAGACTATAGGATACCCCACACTATAGCTGGCACTAAGTCCGTAGTGGTCTAAGTTGCATGTACGATCTCGTCCATCGAAGCGTTCATGGCTACGTTAAATCTTTCATTCATAGGTACGTTAAATCCTTGATTAAAATGGCAAACTGGACGGGTTCGTGGGCGTTCATTATTGCGAAAAGCGTGGATGGACTAGGACGGGTGAAGCGCTTGTCCTGTGTTCTTCGCTCGTACTAGCCTCTTCGCGCGTTTCGCGATAACGTTTAATCCCCACATTACCAATAAATCCGTTGCTCAGGCTTGTCTGCTTGGGTCTTCTTCTACTGCCGTGTACTGAACTTTCGTTTCAAGCGAAGGCGGGCGAAATTATTACGGGGAGGTTATTGAGTAAGGCGTCCCTCATACGTCAAGTCTGCGGCATCAGTCAGTTAGGACTTTGGTACGGATGCGACTTCTGCATAACGTCTTTGACAAACTGGACAGTTGTCATCTGCCAGAACAGAATTTTCTGGGTCAGTATTTGCAAGTAACGCCCGAGGCTAAGCAAACAGCAATGTATGAGCTAGCGCATACAAATTCCTCGCGTCATTCGCCTGGATCGTATTTAGCTTCCTTACTTTACGCGCAACGAATCTTGGACGCGGCAGCGTTGTTACAATACAATACAATGCAATACGATACGATACGATACGATACGATACAATACGATACGATACGATACGATACGATACGATACGATACGATACGATACGATACAATACAATACAATACAATACAATACAATACAATACAATACAATACAATACAATACAATACAATACAATACAATACAATACAATGTTTCTTGAATACACGCATTCACGTCTTTCAGCTGTCGAGATCCTTGATCACATGCATGCCTAATAAAAAATATAGCAGATCTATGACAGCTTCTTGTTATATCCGATGCTTTGCATAGGAATTGGAAAGGCTCACAGACGTTGCCACCATGCTAGCGCCGGTCTATGTGTTCGTCACACGCTGCATTTCCGGTAATCATTAGATAATAAGCCACAATAGCGTAAAATCGAGGCTCGTAAACATGAGGTGAGCGATCGACTTGTACCCGTTTTCTAATAAAGGAAAAGAAAGAAGAAAAAAAAACACTGCTGGAATTGCCGCACGAGCGTGGCTCCTACGCATCCGTGGTGTGGCTTTCCCGCATAAATTTGGAGCCTAAGAGGGCATACCGTGGCGCAACTCGCTTCTTAGAGAGAACACGTAACTCTAACTCCAGCACGATACTAGCGACATCTTCTGTCGCTTTGTTCAAATAGAAAAATTATAAGTGTTGCTGTCTAGCACGCTGTCGTATTCATATATAGGAAAAGAAAAGGGCCAATACACATTGATGAGTGTGTTGCTGCCAACTCCTATACGCCAGCAGTTAGGTAACGCACGCTGTAGAGCTGGTGTCTCCATCTAGCGTGGACTTTACATACCTGTATTTGCAACCATAATGTACCTATCTGTTGGTGTACTCGTGTCGGCAGCAGCATTTTATCAGCACAAGGGAGATGTCATAATCTGACTCTTCTTTCGAGAACAATGACGCAACACAAGTACGCCTCGAACGTGTTGTGTTAGAAAAAAGCTTCACAAGATAGCGCTACCAGCGCTACTGCTATTGTTGCGGCCGTAGGCGCCTCCGTCATTCCGGTATTCCGTAAACTCTGTTATGGAGATTTAGGCTGTCCATAAATGTTAGCCTTTGTAGAATACCGTGTTACGGGAGACGTATGCTGCAACAATAGCGCTGGTACCGGCATCTGGTGACGCAGTGTCTATAAGCAGCGAGCACACAAAGCTAATACTGCAGGGACTTGTCATATCGTGCCTAACCACTTGTGTAAAATTTTGACAGCGACCTAATGGTTTTCCTTCGGCGGGAACACTGACGCAAGACAAAAATATTTCGAACACATTGTAACGATGTATCGGTACCGGCTTTGCTGCTACCGTCCATTTCATTAAATAAGCCGGTAATCTGTAAACGGTAACGACTTTACGTCCTAAAACAAAACTTAAACACAGGAGACAAGCGGAACGCCGGTGAAAGTTTCCATAACAGCCTGTGAATCCCTAAGTACAGCCGCTCCGCTCAAACTGGTAGCTCCATCCGTGACGGCGCCGTAGCTCCTCTGTACGTCACGACTGGCGATTCCCGTCTCCGCAAGACGGCGTACCGACGCACGCTCCTCCCTTCGCAGCCGTGCGTGCCTGCTTGTCGCCCGCTGCGTTTCGCACCGCGTCGATGTAGCGCCGGCTGGCTGCCTTCACGTACGCTGTTACGCACGCCGCACGCTTTACGGCGCAGGCCACTTCAGCTCTCTCCGGAACGGTGGCCTTTGCCAACCGCAGATTCGTTACACCAGACGAAAAGGAAGAGGCATTTCTCACTCTGGGTGGTATTTTACTCCCATGCCGATGTCACATGATTACTGTCAACATTGCGTTCTTATTTGCTCTGTTTTCTCGCCATTAAGGGGCTATAAGCCCGCATATTCAAGACCTACAATGGTAGCTTAGTAGCCATGACGTTGCGCTCCTGAGCCTCGAAGTCGCGGGTTCAAATCCAGCCTTGACGGCCGCATTCTGATTGAGGCGGAATGTACGAGCTCTCGTTTGCCATCCATAGGGTGTACGTTAAAGAATTTGAGAGGGTCTAAACTATTCCGGAGCCCTACCCCCCCCCCCCCCCACGGTGGCGTGCCTCATAATAAGATCGTAGTTTGGGCATGTAAAATCCCAACATATAATAAATGTAATATTCAAGGTATAAGTCAATATTTGTAGCGTATTGCTTTACGAAAAAGTATATATGGTATATATATACCTTTATACTGCATACTATATATAGTATATATATACACTTTACCTACCATATGTATGTATGTATGTATGTATGTATGTATGTATGTATGTATGTATGTATGTATGTATGTATGTATGTATGTATGTATGCATGCATGTATGTATGTATGTATGTATGTATGTATGTATGTATGTATGTATGTATGTATGTATGTATGTATGTATGTATGTATGTATGTATGTATGTATGTATGTATGTATGTATGTATGTATGTATGTATGTATGTTCACCTTCGTTTTGCTTCGTATCCGCCTCCCGGCATTCGCCTTTACCCAGGCGCTTGGTTAACCGTATTGTGCCCAATGTTTCACACATGTCGCGCTGAGTTTGATACCTTAAACCTCCAACTTAGGCACGAAAAACTGAGCGCATAGCCTATAGTAACGCTGTTGGTGCGCGATAGCACATTTACTCTACAAGATAATTCTGAAAACAAATTACTCATTCATTAATTGCTATACTAGTTAAACATGAACTCAAATCACACTTTATTGATCTTTATACGCGTAAATGCGGGCATGTTCTTTTAACATTGTATTTATTATTGATTTTCATTTTTCTTGATTTCTCACATTGCTTAGCGAGATTTCTTTTTTTACATGTCTCCTTTACTCCTCTTTTTTTTGCCACATTTCTTCCTCTCAGCATGTAGCAGCCAACCGGACATTTACTTGGATTAACCTCTCCGCCTTACAACTTATTTCTTTCTTTCTCTCCCTCTTGTGTGACAGGTACGAGTGATACGGCAGGCACTTGCCTTCATGTGATGGAGAATACCTTAGTAACATGCGATTCGCTGATGATATTGTCTTGCTTAGTAACTCAGGGGACCAATTGCAATGCATGCTCACTGACCTGGAGAGGCAAACCAGAAGGGTGGGTCTAAAAATTAATCTGCAGAAAACTAAAGTAATGTTTATCAGTCTTGGAAGAGAACAGCAGTTTACGATAAGTAGCGAGACACTGGAAGTGGTAAGGGAATACATCTACTTAGGGCAGGTAGTGACCGCGGATCCGGATAATCCGACTGAAATAATCAGAAGAACAAGAAAGGGCCGGGTTGCGTTTGGCAGGCATTCTCAGATCATGAACCGCAGGTTGCCGTTATCCCTCAAGAGAAAAGCTTATAACAGCTGTGTCTTACCAGTACTCACGTACGGACGAGAAACCTGGATTCTTACGAAAAGGGTTCTACTTAAATTGAGGACGACGCAACGAGCTATGGAAAGAAGAATGATGGGTGTAACGTTAAGGGATAAGAAAAGAGCAGATTTGGTGAGGGATCAAACGCGAGTTAATGACATCTTAGTTTAAATCAAGAAAAAGAAGTGGGCATGGGCAGGACATGTAATGAGGAGGGAAGATAACCGATGGTCATTAAGGGTTATGGACTGGGTTCCAAGGGAAGGGAAGCGTAGAAGGGGGCGACAGAAAGTTAGGTGGGTGGATGAGATTAAGTTTGCAGGGACAACATGGCCACAATTAGTACATGACCGGGGTAGTTGGAGAAGTATCGGAGAGGCCTTTGCTCTGCAGTGGGCGTAACCAGGCTGATGATGATGGTGATGACGGAGTCAGCCCGGTCTGTGCTTTGTTTTGTGGAGCCTTTTCTCAGTGGTAGCGCGCATCCACACACTAAGAAGAAAAAGGGCGGTGAGCAGGCATAGGGAGGAAGGTGGGGGAGGGGGGGGGGGGCGTTCCTTGAACAGAAGGAATCAGAGAGACAAGTCATAAGGGAAAGGTAGGCAGGTTAGCCAGGCTGAGCCCGGTAGGCTACCCTGCACTGGGGAAGAGGGAAAGGGGATTTAAAGAGAAGGAAGAAATAAGGAAAGTCCCTTCTCAAACCAACTGTTCTGATGTTAAAAAAAGAGGAGAAAGGGGGTTAACCGAGGGGCCCGATTTTTATTAGTCTTATCATAAGAAGTGAACAAACACTGACACCAAGGACAACATAAGGGAAATCACTTATGCTTAATAAAGAAAGTGAATGAAATAAAGTGGATGAAAAAGCAACTTGCCGCAGGTGGGAACCGAACCCACAACTTTCGCATTTCGCGTGCGATGCTCTACCAATTGAGCTACCGCGGCGCGGTTTCCCCATCCACTTTCTTGGGTATTCGTGTCCTAGTAAAACCCTGGGAGTGTTAGCCAGCGCCACCACTCACAGACCTTGGCGGCGGACGTGGAACGTCCTTTTTGCCGCAGGTGTCACGAGAACGTGATCTTTTGTGATCTGCGTGATCTGCTGTTAGTATCTTCTTCGTCCTATACTTGATGATATGAACGTTTGTGTGTTGTGTTGTGCGTGAACCTCATGCTGAACAAAACGGCGCAAACAAAACGACGAGATTAAACAAGACAAAGCACGCTGGTCTCGTCCTGGCAGCGCGCTGCCTCTTGTCTGTGCCTCTCGTTTTAACCTACACCTACAACTGGCGATGACTACTGTAGTAAAGGTGCTCACAAACACTTTTCAAGTTACCGTTTCTTTGCTCGCTGCTTGTGTAGACTGACGGTTTGAGAGATAAATGCAGCAAGAACGACAGTGATTGGGGTACGCAGTCAGAAGTCATTCAGCCGAAAAATTCCAAAATAAATAAATAGATAAAGGCATTGCATGCCCGTAACTCGAATTTGGCGTCCCCATTTCACTCACCACTGATGTAACCTCTCGCTGTCAATGGTAAGAGCTGCAAGCGCCTACGTAGCGGAACCTTTCACTTCATAGTTGCCTGCTCTGTGTTCACGCACTCTGGTGTGCTGATTGCACCGTTTAACAAACCACGCGGAGTTGCACCACGCCGTCTTGCTTACACCGTTGAAGGGAAGGCCTCTGTAAATGATGAGCATCACTGTCGATAATGACTGAGAGACACGGCAGCCACAACCGGTCGAGCATCCTAGCAACGCCCAACGCCTCTTCTTCATAGCCTGCGCAGGCATTTTACCTTGGCCTTGAAGCAAGCAGCTCTGGATTGTTTGCAAACTTTCTACTTTGACCAAGTCCACATACATACGGATGGCTCCTCCACTCAGACCAGCTCCACCGGTGCAGTGGTTATACCATCACGATCAGTAAGCATCCGATACAAGATTTCTCACTTGACAACATCGACCGGTTCGTGGCTTGTGGCCCTCCGAGGTGCTGTTGATTATATTAACAACCAACCGGCCAATCGGTGTGCAATATTCTGCGATTCGAAGGTGGCCTTGCAATGTCTTCTGTCATCTCTTCGTGGCGGGTCCTGTGAACAACTCGTGTCGGAGAAACGAGAAATGCGCCATCATGTGATCGCGAAAGGACACGACGTCGTGTTTCAGTGGCGGCCTGGCCATTGCGGTATCTCCGGCAACGACCTCGCTGACGAAGCTGCTAGGAAAGCACGCGAATGAGCAACCTTTGTTTCTGTACCTTTATCACGGACTGACGCAGCCCAACACTTAAGCAAGCTAGCGCACCGTATGACATTGGAGAAGTGGCACACACCTGAATTAACCCAAGATCGATTGCATTTGCACGATCCATCTATGCAACTGCGGCTGTTACCAGGGCTTCCGCGTAATGAGGAAACAATGCTGTGCCGCTTACGCTTGCGCGTCGCATTCACCATTACATATACGTTTTTAATGGAATGGTTGATAGCGCCGAGTGCAATGCCTGCGGTGTCGAGGAACCTATAGAACATCTACTGTGCTACTGCCCATCTTTTGAACATGAAATACATGACGTCTGCACAGCTCTCAATCAGTTGGAAAACCATTCACCTTGAACAGGATCGTGGCACCGTGGCCTCGCATATCGCAGCTACAAAAGGCCACAAAAGCGCTGCTGCGATATTTGAAAGCTACCGGATTGAGTCAGCGTCTGTGATTCGGACTGAGTGACCGAATGATATCCCCAGTTGATTTTCTCCTCTTTTAATCTTTCCGTCCCCTTTTCCCTTTCCCCAGGGTAGGGTAGCCAACCGGGCTCAGTACTGGTTAACCTCCCTATCTTTCATTTATCATTTGCTCTCTCTCTCTCTCTCTCTCCCCACAGCAATGCGAACAGAGAAAAAGGTGCCGCAGCAACGATGCACCGAGGTGAGGAACTTGCACCGCTTGGACAACACTCGCTAGTGCATTGCACGCTCACAGCGAGGCTGCTCACGAACATCCACAAACGAGATCAGAAGCTTTAGCACGGGTGCACTACTCGTGTGCCCACTCCAGTATAATGTAAATGGATCCTCAAATGCCAGAGGCGAAAGAGCAACCTACCGTGTTTTTGTAGTTGTGCTTCTCCCTCCCTCCCTCCCTCCCTCCCTCCCTCCCTCCCTCCCTCCCTCCCTCCCTCTCTCTCTCTCTCTCTCTCTCTCTCTCTCTCTCTCTGTCTTCTTTTTTTTCTGTTTACGACCGAGATCGCTGGCGTTAATATGAAGAGTACAGCAAACAAAAGTAAAATCAAATGTTAATTTATGACGCTGGTTCTGTAGGGTGGTGTTTATCTCAACTTTGTTTTTTAACGACTCCCGAACGAGCGAGGGGTCACATCACTTCCGGCACAAATGGTTCTGGCGAGGGCCACTAAGCGATGAGCGGTCGGCAGCGATGTAGTGATTTCTTTGCTAGTTATGAAGAGCATTATGGCACAATAATTTTTTTTTTGCCTGCGCGGTTCCTGCGGTGCTTTGGCCTGCGCTAAAAGCATATGCAACCTGCAGCAAAAAGATGGTGGCTCCAAAGATGCTTGAGGGCCCCATTAAGCATCTATTTCGTTTCTGATCAATTTCTTTTGTATTTTCATTTATGTATCTTTATTTTTTTTTGGCCTATCCTCCATTTTTGGAGCATTATTGGAGAAAATCATCATCATCATCATCATCAACAGCAACACCGACTGTTGGGGTACGGTGAGCAAAATTATGAAGAACCAGCCGATCGCGTATTTCTTTTCTTTTTTTCGGGGAGAGGAAGGGGGGGAGGATATAAAGGAGCATCTCCGGCGTTCTTGAATCGTTAGTGTCTATAGGTGCCTTTTGCCGTCCAGCATGCTGCTTTCGCTGTACACATCTGCGGTATTGCGCGTCTACAATATATAATAAACTCTCTGATATCATCGTTTGCGTAGGTACTTATTGAGGTGCCCAGAATGTTACAGAAAAGCTGCCGTCGTTGCAAACAGGAAGCGGCCTCTCGAATACCCGCCTCGCATGCGTCAAACGCGCCAACTGAGTGGAGGGATTCGCGGCTGTAGTTCTCCATACCGGCGAGTTCCAGTGAAAAGCGCACCTGTGCTTTCGCATCTTTTGCAGCGTTTATGTTACCAGTCTGCCGCTAGCACTGCGGGTCAACACCTGCGCTTATAACTTATGTTTTTCTGCGGTAACTCGAGTTTTGAGAATGCCCTCAATTGACTTCACTGATTTGCGTCATCGAGAAGTCTGGTCGATGATTCTGTCGCTCCACCAGCAGTCAGCTATCATGAAACCGGAAACGATTCTTTCTTCATTTCCCATTTTACGTCGCTTATCTGTACGAGTACCCTTGTTTTACTATTGCTAGGCATGACTTACTGCAATCGTACAAACGACAATAAAGAAAGCCACGGTAAAATGAGATTGTTTGCAAAAGTGTCACTCAAGAGTCATCATCATCATTAGCCTGGTTACGCCCACGTAACCCACGTAGGCACCGTAGGCTCCGCCCACGGTGCCTACGTGGGCGGAGCCATCGACTTAGCCTGGGGCTTGTGCCCTCGGACCCTAGTTTCTCTGCACTAAAATAATGTTCTTGCCATGCCATGCCATTTAAGGCAGGTGACAGCACATCTTTCGCAGTTATCCCTGTCATATTGTCCAATTTGAATGGAGCTTGCTACAGAAATGTCAACCAGTGGCTTAATTTACGTGCCCAAAATATCCACGTCGCCTTGGTAACAGCTACAGAGCGCGAGAAAACACGCTCTGTAAAAAAAAGAAAACGGAGTCCTTTATTGGGTGTGTGTTTGTGTGTGTGAGTGTACGTGCTTGTAGGTGGGCGTGTTTTCTCGGCGCTCTGTAGCTGTTACGAAGATAGATTGCCTGTTAGCTCAGTTGCACGTACTTCTAGCTTAATGTCGTGTTTGTTCACTTCTTTCACTTGCTTTCTCTTTCTTTTTCTTGGACATTCTTTTAGCAAAGAGAATTTACATTTTCACGTTCATTAAATGCTATATTATTTGATTTCTTCCCTGACTTTGTATTGTTGCTTGGTGGTTTCCGCTATTGCCCACTGTGGCTAAAAACAGGGAAAAGGAGGGTGGAAGACGATGAAGACGCGTTGTCATAAAAGCGTTGGTCCTGATTTCTGGTTTTCCACTGGTTTCCTTGTTTTACGGGACGATATAGATCACTGCGAACACGACCGGAATTTAATATATATATTGTTACGTGTAGAAAGACACAGACATATATATATATATATATATATATATATATATATATATTGACTAGAACCGATGTTAACACTGTTACCGCTCCAGGCAGATTGTCGTCTCGCTATAGAAAGGAACGTGGCCAGCGACAGCTCCTTTTGATCGAGTGCCAGACGCACTAGCGGCGAAAAACTCGCCCTCCGGCGTTTTCTCTCTCTTCTTCTTCTTTTCTTCCTCTCTTTGAAGCCCCGGCACCGTACACCACCCCGGCTGACGTGCCCGCCGCACATCTCCCAGAGAAAATTCGTTTCACCGAATTCCGTGAGACGAAGACGCCCAGAAGATGTCGAACCGAACGCACACAATGCGCAGCGAAGTCGTTGTGTCTTTAATATGAGAGGAAAACCCACATTTGTGGATATTTTATTTAGATCGTGAATTTCACAGCGTCTTCAAACGTGGGCAGAAGAGCAAAATCAGCATTGGGCCGCTCCCCGCCCGAAGGGAAGAGCCCTGTCTATAGCACGCCATGAGCTGCGGCCGCCCAGCGTGCTCTCCTGACCAGATCTGGCTGGACCCGGGTGTCGACGCTGGACAGCATCTCTACCAACGCACCTTCACTATGATAATCCTTCGCCTGATCATATCATATATTACTACCCCCCGCCCTCTTTTTATTCGTTTTCTTTTTCATACGTGTTGCGATGTCAGTATTCGGTCGATATTTGTCTTGCATTTTATGATGATTTGCCGCTAACATTTGTATAACATATAGTGCTCCTTATTTTATTTTGTGGTAAACCGCGGACGGTGCATCGCAGTCGGGACACGTGTATCTGTATTGTGCGGAATACATCGCGTGACGTAGAGTGCGATGTGGGAATGTGTTCGTCGCGCGTGAGTGATGCGTAGGGCTGGGGAATCTTCGTCTTTTGGACCCGACGTGCTGGAGGGCGGGGCGTGAAACCGCTTGGGGATGGGCTCTAGTGTACCTGTCCTACTCGATCCCCTCGCTGAGAGGCTCGGTGGACGTGCGCTCGAGCCGAGGCAGGGGCATTCAGACTCCCAGTGAGAGTAAGCTCTACCGTTGGACCGATTCGAATGAAATTTGGTGCGTTTGACAGGGAAAGTTAAAATCTACCCATTATTGGGTGTAAAATATTGTTCTAGATCGTCGAATATTTCAGGAAACGTGCCAAAATATGTCAACAGTAAAGAAAATCGAAAGCACGAAGCTTTAAAGTTAATAACTCGGAACCGAAAACAGACATGGTCGTTCTGTAAACTGCGTCTGTTGGGGAATCCGAAGCGAACGAAATATAATGTACAAGTTCACAGTTTACATGAAGTCGTTCCAACGTTTGTGAGGGATTCTTGTAAAAGTCCTACTCACAAGTTATTGGTACACTTAGCGACGATGGTATACATAGCGGTGATGAATACATCAAAGTTGTCCACTTTCGATGCGCCAATAGGTGCATTTCAAACAATTGTGGTACCATATTGGTGCCGTGGATGTCGCCGGAAACGCTTTCTTCGTTCACATATATTTAGATGGGCGCTGTTATGTTTGCTGTTATGTTATGTTAACACGCTGTTATGTTTGCGATGTTAGGCCAGCTAGTTGAACTTCATCGTACTAAACCTACATACAGACACATATAGGTTCCGTTAGTGCAGAAAATCAAGATTGCTTCACCACGTGGGGTCGTATAGTGCACTTATTTCCAAGTCTAAACACTATCGCGTTGGCGCTCTGTAGCCGTCGGAATTCGATCACCGAACTCCTCCAAAGACAACATCGACCGGTAACCGAACTCTGAACCTTGTGCTCAGTAGCGCAAAGTCGTGGCCCATCGTTAATATATAGCGTTGATATTCAGCAGAGACTGCATAGCACGTGGCTCAAGTGCGACTCATGTTAACAAGCTTGCGGTAGCTCTATACAGGTGCGCCACAAAGAACCCCAAATGGTCGACATTCATTAGAAGCCTGCAATACTGTGGCTGTCATATGCGCTGCCTTAATTGGGCGCGTTGGATAGTAAACCTGCTCGATCGATCGACCCCCGATCGGGAATGATACACGAAACAATCAATCTTAATATTATAAGAGTCAGATTGATTTGTGTACGTTTTGCCTTCCCACTCAGACAACAAAAGGGGTGCAAGCATGGTAAGTCTCGCTGCATAATTTTTTTTGTCTTTCTTAAACCTAGACAATAAATGCTGTATAGGCTGCCTAAAAGCGAGCCACTCTTATAGAGTGGCGTGCAAATTGTTGGTCTTCCACGTGCGCTTGCTCAGAAACTGGCGCCTCTGCGCGACAATTCTGCGTTTCTCCTGTCGAATAATCGCCCGGTGTAGTCTTAACTTGTGCTTTCATTGCTTATACTCGAACAGAAACTGACATTCCATACTTTCGAGCACTGAATTTTCGAACCTAATGTGAATCAAACAGCGACGAATAGTAGACTCTTATTCAGAAATTTGGATATTCGCGAACGCACACGGAAAGTTCGCTGAGAGTCCAAAAAGGCAAACACGTCGTAAAGGTGACTAAAAGCTCGCTAATTCCGGCCACTTTTTGGCTAAGGTACTTAGCCGCCTTACGGGGAGGCGAAAATGAAACACGCTCAATAGTGCGCGTCCTGTGGACCCCACGTGCTGAGGCCTGGCGTTGCGACCTGCTGCGCCCCGTATTGGACAGGTTACGTGCCGATCCCTCATTGAGGAGTCGTGCTGCAAATAATGTTCCGAGAAATACGAAACACGTTACCCTGACCGTGTTTCACTGATAGTTTATTCCCGGCCATTATTGCTTGTGTTTCCGTTTAATTCCTGCACGCGCTACAGCTTTCGTACGTGTTTATATACTACACCATAGTCCGCGCAACGCGTTTTTTTCTGCATATAAATGTGACACTGGCGTTTGTCTGTGCACCTTATCGCGAAGTTCATCTCGTTCGGCTCTTTCGCAAGCCTTAGAGAACCAGTTCTATCTAGGGAATACTTAGTCTTCCTGTCCGACGGTGCATTGCCTGACCCTTTCTGCGATTCTTTCTCTCGTTCCGCTCCGGTTCAAAGCTGCAGCAGCGGCACTAAACGGGCCATCTAGATTATGCGGCCCACCGGGAGACCGTTCTGCCTCTCGATTCCATTCGTCGTGGGCAGCGTGGTTCACGACGACGAAAGGCATGCAGAGTTGGCTTTGGCAGCACTGTATGCCGCGCCGTGCCCGTGATTATTTGGGGGCTGCTATCATGTCGCGTTTAGAGGCAATAGTTTGTGCGCGAATGTATGTAACGGTCGAAGGTTTCAAATGTGCTTGAACGTCGAGTTTCAAACGCTGCGATGCTTTAAAGCTCGTGGTGTGTGGTTCCTCAGCAGCTCTTCAGTAGCTACCGCAATAGTCCATGCCCTTAATAAACCTGCTCTTAGGTAGATGACTGGAGCGCTGAAAAAAAAAAGAAAAGCCTTACAAAGAGAGGGTAAGCAGGGTATGTCAAAAGCTATTTTCTGCTCAAATTTTGGTCCACGTTAAGGCGGTCAAAATTGATCTTTCGCACGCAGCTAAATCGACTCTCACAACCCTTGTGTTGATTATAAGTGCGAGACGCAATCAGCCAGTCATTCGATCAATTGATCAATCAATTTCATTAACATCGCATATCGTTGTCACAGAGTTCAGGTGTGTATTTTATCGCAGTAACTTTTATCGTCGTCCACATTTTTAAATGACTCAACCGCGTTTTTAACTTCGATATTGTCAACATCCCTGCTAGCTTTGATGTTAAGGTTATTTTTTATGAGGCCTATATGGATGGATGGGTGCACGGATGGATGCTATGAGCGTCCCCTTTGAAACGGGGCGGTGTGTTGTGCCACCAAACTCTTGTTATTATTTTGCCTAATGTCGTACCTACGTTAGAAAAAAAGGGGGGGAAAAAGCACGAAGAATTCTATCACCAAAATGTCTGAACCTCTATTGGGAACTTTCTTTTTTTTTGCCTCCGTTGTTTGTCGTTTCCCTACTTCCACCAATCTTCCAATTGTCTCTTACTAATCTCTATTGCGGACATGTTTGCTTTCCACCTGCTCTCACTGAACTCAAGAGTTTCAAGGAAGCCCGAGCGAGAGTGAGAGATAAAGAGAAGGCAGGGATGTTAACCAGTCAACAGTCAGGTTGGCTACCCTGCGCTGGCGGAAGGGAGTAGGGAAATAAAGAAGGGAGAGAGGCCAAAGGTGCCGAAATCGACCGCTGGGCAGATATCTTCACATTCTGAAAAAAAAAAAAAATACACGCTCCATCGTTTCCCTGTCTTTACCGCAGCAAGCACATGCTTCTTCCTTCTTTTATGTCGCTTAATAAGTGCGTGTTCTAAGGCATCCTTATCACGCTTAAAAATGTAATGAGCCTCCCTTTGAGTTATCATAACTTGTTTCTCTGCAAATTTCGTTTTTTTTTCTCCTAAGTAGTTGCTCATATCAGGTTTCGTTTCCATTGACGCCACCCACGAGATTATCTCAGCCTCTCTGACTTTCCATTTGACGTTCTTTGTTTGCCATGTTGCTACCACATACGGCGACAGTACAACGTACACCCGACCACAAAAGTTGACGGACCACGAGATCTCGGGAAACGCTCAATTCCCGAGCAGATTGTAACAATAATCAGTAAAACTGAACATCACAATGTTGTTCACATATACTGGTAGAGGTTGTAAATGCGAATATTAGGCTGCGTTGCGAAGCTGCGCATGTATGCAGCTTTTTCTCAGATTTCGTATTCCGTAATATTTTGTGGCCAGGTGTACTCTACCACATATAGCACGGCGCCTGGCGCCGCATCTGCGCAAAAGCAGGTCTTGTAAAAGAGCGACTGTAAATATTTCCCCTCTGTGCGCCGTCCTTTTTGCTGTCCTCTCTCCCTGTCCTTTTACTCCCCTACCCCCATCCCCTAACCGCTGATCGACGTCCAGGTGTCAGCAGACTGCGCTAGACAGCGCGGTAAGCAGTAGTTTACTTGATTCATGAGCGAACACGGCGCACAGCCACTGCAGAGAGCCTATGTTGCCATGCATTTACCTGTTCATCAACAAGTATTATCCTTCCCTTCCGTTTATTTATTTATTTCAATAAACAACGAATGACTATGGTGAATCTGTTTAGCATAACAGTAAGGTGTGTTACCTTAGAAAGCTAGCTTTTAGAGCGTGATGCGATTTTATCAAAATAACCTTAATAGCAACGCGTCCTTGCTCTGCCAGAGGTTCACAAGCAGCGCGGCTGCGGCACAGTTCCGTTAACTATGATGAAGCCCGTCACCACGTCACCGCACGGTTAAAGTGAAACCGGGGCCATTTGCGGGACCGTTGCATCCAGTTCAATCATATTCACTTTCTCGCACACGTGCCCGCTGTAGTCTGGCCTCAGTCGTCTACGGGCCGCTCGTTCCCAGCCGTTGTGGCGGCGGAACCGGCGGCGGCTCTCCAAAGCAGTAAACTGGTTCCAATAGTTTGCCGCGCTTCCTTTACCGCCGTGCGCTTTACGAGCCTGCGCCGCGTTCGAAAGGTGCCCCTCTTCGCCAGCACGCAGCGATGGCGCGCTGTTGTCATCCGATCCATTGTTATCTCTCGCGTTTTATTGCCCTTTATTGCCGTGTATAAACACGACGAAGATTTACGACTGCGCACTCGCAAGCGTCGCACGAGTCGTTGACCTTGAAACGAGTCCGCATTTGCGGGTCTCTTCCAATTAGGTTCTTCGGAGTGGTTAGGTCTGTGGGGCCTGTGGACAGCCAGCACTTTTCTATGGCTCGCGATTCTTGCTTTGGAAAAATTTTTCGCTGAGGCAGACAATTAACTTATTTTTCTGCAGGCAAAGGTGTTGGTGAAGGTCAGAGCGCACTACGTTTAAAGCTGCGCTGATAACCCACTTAGGAGAGGTTGTCACTTCTGAACGCTTTGTTTAATCTGTGGCTGCATGGCATGCGGCTCGTCGAAGGGCGGCTTGCATGTAGTTCGCCAGGTACGGCTGGTGTCGACCTTGGGGAGCCGCGGTCAGCCATCAGCGATCGGGGTGAAGGGAAAGGAGGAGGAGGAGGAGGAGGAGGAGGAGGAAGGGGGGGGGGGGGTGTCGGGGAGGGGACGGGTAAGAAGAAGGCATTTCCGCGGGATGCCGGGTCATCCCCACAGTGATTACAGATCTACGAATATTCTGAGCACGCCGATAGGTGGACGTTCAATCAAGCGGGTCCAGATCAAGTCGCAGCACACTGCAATATAGCGTCAGTCGTATCTATTGTGTTGCTTTGGAATGTCAAACGAAAGCAGTCAATCTCCATCTTGTTCAAGGGGTCCTAACGTATGTACAGCGTTTTTTTTTTTTGTATACACGCATGTGTTGCAAGACCCAAATGTCAGCACATATTTATTTATTTATCTATTTATTTATTTATTTATTTATTTATTTATTTATTTATTTATTTATTGCGGAGTAGTAGTAGTAGTAGTAGTGGTAGTAGTAGCAGTAGTAGTAGTGTATTAAACACGAGGATCAGTTCCAGATATAAGAAACATTTGCAACCTAACCTAGCGTGCTCTATTGAAGTGCTAAATGAGCTCGAAAGAACAATGCTTAAGCAGACGCAATGTATGCCTAACCGTGCATATTTGAGCGCTTAGGGGGTACAAGTGATTAGAATTGTGCAAAACCTAAGGCGAAACCCGCTTAAGTACGAGGAAACAAATATAAAATAAATCGTGATGGAAAAAGAGGCACGTTGAAGTGCAAGGTAAAAAAAAAATGTACGGAGCATCTAAAGATACAAGACAGAAAGTTTGTCTGTTCACAAATAGGGTTCTATTAAAGTTTCTGTCTTCCCACCCTGCGTTTTTCAGTGTGCCTTCTTTCGAAACTAAAATTAAACGAGCCGTGATCAAGAACAGATGCGTCATCTGCGACCTGGCGCGCTGCTAATTGCGGTGCTAATCAACAGTCGCATAGAAGCTTAGTAAGTCAAGACAGTAGCAAAATTCAACTCTGGCTTCACGTATATCGAAAGAAATCCGCAGAGAAACACAATAGCACTCCGCGTGTCGCTAGCAGTACACGTGTCGATGACTGCGCTATGAATCTTGCTTTACCTGTGCGTGCGTGCTTGTCTTCTCGGAAAGACCGTGTAGGCAGCACTATACTTCACTACCAAGTGCTCCGTCATAAACCTAGTGCGCTCAGGCACGCCTTCTTTATTAATTTACTTAACCTGCGGTACGTTGTAGTTATGGAGTGCTCTGGATGCCACAAGGGGCTTGCGGCATTTTCCTCTTAAATGCATGCAGCGTCGTGAAAGCTACCCGCGCACCTTGCCGATGTTTGGTTAGCGCGGCGTAGCGCAACGTGGTGTCTTGCTTTAAAGTTTGTACCACTAACCGCTGAAAACTTCCTAAATGTTAGTAAGCAAACTCGATCACTCGCGCTTCGATATTTTAGGCGTCATTTAGTGCCAAACACTTTCGTAGTCGGCACGCTTACCATGGCGCTGCAAGAGTCTAGTTTAGTTCGTCACCCTCGGCGCAAGCTTTCGTTTCCAACTGTTAATGACGTTTATTAAGAATTGATAGCATGGCGAAATGCATGCGTTCGAACATTGCTATTTGCAGCCGCACAGTCTGCACTGACGTCAGAACAGCTGCTAAAGCGACAGCTCACTTTGCCTTCTTGTTGCTTGTGTGTATTGTACGCTGTTGTTTCTATTCAGAGCCAACGACTGACATTTCTGAAGCAGGGGTGGTGGCAGAAGCAGTGTAATGTAAAGACAACAGTCTATGGAGCTAAAAGCGTTTTATAATTACGTACTCGCGGCGTTAGCACTTTTGAGGTATGCGGATTTATGAGAAAAATTTTGATGACTCGAAAATTCTTAACAAAAGTTTAATTTGATGGTTGCCTTCGAAGGAGAACCAAATTTGCCAAGCACGTCGCATGAGACACACGCCGAACTTCCTTTTCATACGTTCTGGTTGCGAAAGCTTTCATTTTATTCGTGGTACACCTACACTTTGCTGGTCTGATGGGTTCGCGCTCCCAAGAACATAACGGGCGCGCAGTTATGATAACAACAAGAAGTGAGACTCAAGACAAACGTCAATTCTCAGCTTTTCATTTCGCACGGCCGACATATATTAGAAGGAACAAGAACCTTCTGTCTACTGCACACCTTTGCTTCTGATTGAATATCAAGCCTGTGAGTAGCTTCTGTTATTCTATGCGTGAATCAGCCTTCGGTAAAATCACTCTAGGTTTACTTTCAAGCGCCGTCTCCTCCGAGGCTCTCGAATCGCAGACAACCTATAGCCCCGGTGCATACACTACAGAAGTACGCAGCGAATTAGGGCACGATCGTTTTCGGTGCTGATCAACGCCGGAGGTGTAAGTTCGGCTACACTGCACGGCCTTAGGAGAACCAGACGTGTGCACTGGTCGTTCTTATTATGGCGGCGATCAATATCTCCCGAACTCGCGCAGGCATTCCATCAGCGTCACAAATATCTCGATGGCACGTTGGGGAGCTTAGGTATGGCGATGAGAAAAAGAGCACGTGCTCACTAGCCTCACACCCGTCGTCCTGCAGTTCGGGCCGCGTTCCTTCGGCGTGTTCCGCATGTTTTCGCAAACTGTATGCGCGTTTGAGGTGTTCGGCATTGTATTATTTGTACTCCGCTCGACGTGACGGCGTGTTGAATGGACCTGGCATGCGAGGCTGCTTTGAAAAGAGAGAGAGAAAAAAGGAAAGTACGAAAGCATGCAGGACGTGAAACAATGGGGCTGGCGCTTTCAGACAATGGCAGCTTTCGTACTATGACTGCTCGTGCTTTGCCGTTTACCATTCGTCTCTCCGCTTTCGGGCTGGCGTATTCTCGCGTGCCTGCGATCGCCACTCGCGCGCTTCCGACAAGCGAATGTTGGTACACTTGTGGCGCTGCATGCGCAGGTCTCTACGGAATGTCTGTGCTGCCGCCTACTGTCGAAGGGAAGCCAATTTGATTTAATTCCGCCGCCTATTGTTTACTGCTCCTGTTGTAAAAATAAATTTTAAAGAAAAAACAGTTAGCAAACTATTATTTTTTACTAGGGTTTGTTCTTTCTGTACTTTATTTCGTATTATAAGTATGAATACAAGCATCACAGAGTTAAGGCATTAAGAAATTGTAAAGCTGCAATAACTGGTATCCCGTGAGATGGTGCACTGAAATGTTTCTTCCGTCAGTGAAGATGAGACAGACAACGACGATGTGCTCACAGCCCCAAACAAAGCGTAGATCTCTTCACTTCTTTGGTTAGAGACGCGTTAAACTCACACTAAACTGATGGCGAATATTACAGATTGTTTGCGCAGCTCCGGAAAATTCTGTCAAGACCTGAAAAAAGCATACATTGTACAGACATTAAATCGGCACTTCAGAGCCAATGAGGTGTAATCTGCGTTTCAGCAAAGAGCACATTCGTGCTCATTTGCACAATAATCAACCGACTGTGCTCAGAAAGATTTCATCGGGGTAACAGAACGAAAAAAAAATCGAAACTATGGCTGCAGTGAAGATACTGTTGTATTGATTTAGTGGCTCCAAGTCCCGACAATTTCGATATAACGAGGTTGTACTGTATTCCCTAACGTAACCTTTATCAAGAAAACATTCGTACTTGTAAAGTTTATTGTGCCGCTCTCGCAGCCAGAAACATCGATATTTACTTGTTTTCTACGTATTTTCAGTAGGCGTTATGGTCGCACAACTACAATGCTTTGCATGTTTGCCGCCGGGGTGATGTTCGTTACTCTGGGAGTAAGTTGGCTCTGAAATTTCGTATGTCACAAGAGCTTCAACTTCGGCTTAATGTTTTTTTTTGCTTTGTTTTATTAAATTCTCCACACCAGGCAACAAGAACTGTGCAAGTGCATGAAGTAGAGCATACCCAGTAATTCTCATCCACTACGTTCAGGCTTGCTGAGGGGTTGCCAAGCACACAAAGCCCGCACTGGCTTCACCAGACGTTATTGCACGTTGGCAGGCGCAAAACAAAACAAGAGCAACCGAGAAATTGGCAATAATCAATGACCTTGTGCAAGACAACCGCAAGGTCAAGCATACGTCATTTACTACGGGAATGTCCTGTATTTAATAACAGCCTGCGTAAGTACGTGGGCACAATACCGACAATACACGGATGGACAACTCCACAAGAGGAGACCCGCGAATGTCTCCTGGCGCCCTATGAGTTCACAAAGGATACTGGAGTAATACGAATGGTTCTTTCCTCCCGCTATGTTTATTATACAGTATAACTTATAACCCTCCAATTTTATTCACTATTGCTGTTTATTATTATTATTATTATTATTCATTTATACTCTTCGTGCTCCACCCATCCCCTTCCCTAGGTGGGCTGATGAACCATCCTGTCGATAAATGATCTATTGATTCATTCATTAAATGTAAGTGTAGGAGAGGTTAGCTTCATGGGTGATATCTGCTGCTATGTACTTCTTGTTCAGCCAGGAGAGGAAGAGAGGAAAGGCAGAGAGGTTAACCAGATGCTAGTTTCCGGTTTGCTACGCTGCACTGAGGTAGGGGATGTAGGGGTTGGAAAGAGGCAAAAGAGGGAGAGAGAGAGGGAAACAGATATGAACAGACAACACAAAAGGCGTTCCATTGACTGGCGTTCACACAGGCGATTCGATTTCAAGAAGCGCAGTAGCGCTTGCACGGCCTTCTGATGCGATGCTAAGTCGTGTCGGTGTTGTAAAATTCTTTCTCCATACAGAGGCTGGTAGTCGAACTGGTTCATCACGACGGAAAATGATTGTCTCCGCACACTCTACTGCGGGCGATGGGGAAAGAACATGTCGAATTGTTTCCGCGTCGCCGTAATAGTCCCATGCTGCGGTGTCGGACATCCCTACGCGGAACGCATAGGCATTGGTGACGCGACGCCCAACCATAGCCTACACAAAAGGGTCGCTTCTCTTTGAGGAAGTCTTGGTGAAGGTCGGAAGGCTTAAGGTTGGAGCCAGAGTTCATAAACGGGCGTGCATAAAATGTGGTTTTTCCACTCTGATGTACTGCATTGGCGTGCAATTATAGTTAGAGCATCCTTGCAGGATCTGTCTCAGACAGCGGCATTGATAGGCGGTTGTCTTCTACGTGAGCTAAATGAGCAGCTTGATCGGCACGCTCATTGGCATGGTACCACAGTGACTTGATAGCCAATGAAAAATTATTTCATGTACTTTCTCCATGTGGTGTACGGCCTCGGCGATTTCCAATAACTCTTCATGCGGACCGCGCCGTAAGGCTGACAGTAAACACTGCATTGCCGTGTTGGTGTCGCAGGAAATCGACCAGTTCGTCATTAATGAACTGTAGTGCGAGTCGAAGCGCTGCAAGTTCTGCGGTCGTCGACGTTGTCAAGTGAGACGTTTTCATCTTAATAGTGATGGCTTTTGATGCAATGATGACAGCTGCGGTAGAGCTGTCCGGCAGGACGGAACCGTCGGTGTGTATGTGGGTGTAATTCCGGTACTTTTCATACAAGAGGAGCAAGTTAAGCTGTTTAAGAGCTGGTGATGACATATCTGCTTTTTTACGGATGCCAGGTTTGTTTAGCCAAACGACACACGACAGGTATGGGCTGGTTCGTGCAAAGAAACAAGCAAATCAGAGAATTCAAAAGAAGCATAAGAAATGTAAATCAACGTCGTAACTCGCTTATAAATAGTTCACAGAAAGTTCAGTTAAGCACATGAAATAAATAAAATAAATATTGAAGCCTAGTCATCGACAGCTCACTTGAAGTCCAAGTTGGCACATTGTACGTTACAACACCTACAATACTGCTCGGGATACCCATTGATTGATTGATTGATTGATTGATTGATTGATTGATTGATTGATTGATTGATTGATTGATTGATTGATTGATTGATTGATTGATTGATTGATTGATTGATTGATTGATTGATTGATTGATCTTGCCGATATAATAAATAATGTCTTCGCATTAAAAATAGCCCGGACAAGTGAAATATAGTAAAGCGATCTCGCTTCCTTTCACGATCCGCTCGTGTGTTTGTATAGGAAACCCATTCTGTCGGTTTCATCTCCTGAGTCCAATTTGCTGTTCTAGCTCGCTTTATAGTGCATCAATCTTCTCGGGAGCCGAAAGTTGCAAAAAGCAAGTGTTCTATCAAATATAGAAGACGATCTGCCATTAGAGACGGATGCCTTCCTTGATATTTAGGAATTTTGTTTAATATTTTGGCTACCTAATTTCTGGGTCCACTGGCTATGTGTCCATCCTGGACCGATCCTCCAGAATGGCTATGTGCCACTGTGGCTCAAGGGGTATACGATTAATAACTGCATTTGTGTAGCACTTAGCAGCGCGTACACCTCTCGCCGCCATTCTTCCTTAGTCCTCGTCATATCGCTCCGTTATCCTCTTACAGCGTTGGTACTAACGGTTTTTGTTCAGTTTTTTTTGTCGCGGGATACTTTATATGCTGATATAGCGGATGTGGAGGACGCAGACATAATCTTGGTAATCTTGGTATACCTTACGATGGCTTTTTTGCTTTTTTTCACTTAATAACCTCAGCGTATGTCCATTTTTTTTTTTCATTCTGACCGTGTGAAGCGCGTCTGTCGCGTTCGAGAATTGAATTCGGGACCTTCGGGCTCAGTTCACAAAGAAAATCTTGTTATCCGGTTAGATCCGGCCAATGAAGGCGCACGAAACAGCTGCACTAATTGGCTCTTATTGGTTCTTATTATTTCTTGGTGGCTCCCTTATTGGCTAACCTAGCTATGCCTTTCTTAGCGCTGTACGCTTTTCGGTAAGATGGACTGCGGCCTTACATGTTTTTCCTGCCCTTTCCATTTGCGAATGTTTGCGGTTTCGGCGCGATCTATTCAGCACTGTGGCCTTACTGTCTCTACTGCCCGAGGTGTTGAGGTTGTGACATGTCTGCTTTAGTTTTTCTTGGTCAAATGCTTACAGGACACGTGTCATAAACTGAAGAAAAAAAAAAAGAAAGGAAGATGTGCTTGTCCCCAAACAGAGATGGATGTGCGATGTCTCATCGTTCAACAAAAGAACTCTTTTTTCTTTCATCTATTCCCTTTTTGGGGAACAGCTATCATAACTTTGCGCGGCTCTGTGGTGAAAACCTTTGAAAACACGTCGTTTTGCCGCATTGCAAAAGGTCTATCCAAATGTGATAAGATGCCTCAAACACTAACACCAAGAGTTAAGATAAAACCGTCTGGGGTCAGGGGGAGGGGGGGATGTCTGTGCCGAGCTTCTTTTCCTATTTGTGAATATTTGGTCTAAGTGCGTCATGGGGAGCACGGAACATTATTGAAGGTGCAGCTGAAATGGTGAACGAAATATTATATAGATGCGAGCTTAAGAATGGCCCAAGAACTAACACTAACGAGAAGGACAGAAAAGGTGCCAATTTGCAACTGATTTATGGTCGGAAGCCTACACTGAAGTAAACATCGGACGCATGCGCGTTCAAGCGCACAACAAAACCATGCAAAATTCATATCGTTTAAACAGCCGAACCGAAATACTGCTGTTGATTGCTATAGGCGGATAACGAAGGAACACTGACACATGGCGTTCCCTGTTGCTTGGTGTGAAAAGCCAACATTTATTCCCGGGAAGATTAGTCGTGGATTTTCGGAAAAGTTTTTTGTACCCTTGAACCGTCTGCATAAGCTCTATAAACTTGCAAGCAGCCTACACCTACAATTTGTAGATTGCGATATGTGCCATAAGGTAATTAGTTAAAAACCCAATGAGTTTATTTTTGTAAACTAGTCAATTATGCGTTTTGATTTTTCGTGCACTTGTTGGAGCAATTTAGTTCAAGGATTAGAAGTCTGCTATCTGCCAGTGATGATTTTTCTTGAAGTTGGTTGGAGTTTTCACAGAAACACGCGGTATGTATCTTTATTTCGGTCACCTGATGGTACTGGCCTTTCTGAATTTGTTTTTCGCATATCCCTAGCGTTATAAAAATACTCCCATTTTTCAGTGACAATTTACTTATAAGCCTAGTTAGTTAGTTAGTTAGTTAGTTAGTTAGTTAGTTAGTTAGTTAGTTAGTTAGTTAGTTAGTTTAGTTAGTTAGTTAGTTAGTTAGTTAGTTAGTTAGTTAGTTAGTTAGTTAGTTAGTTAGTTGTTAGTTTGTTTGTTTGTTTGTTTGTTTGTTTGTTTGTTTGTTTGTTTGTTTGTTTGTTTGTTTGTTTGTTTGTGTGTTTGTTTGTTTGTTTGTTTGTTTGTTCTTTCAACTGTCGACAAGGGGAGGATCATAACAATTGGGAAGCAACAGCAACAACAACACCAAAAAAATCATAACCAGAAGCAACGATCGGCACTTCAGCGTGAGCTAGCGCTTTGACGTATGTCGGGCTTAGCACAAATCTAGTCAGAAGCAGGTCCCTAAAAAATTCTGTAGAATGAAGTGCCAAACCAGAACGGAAACACATCCCTAGACAGCCCACCCTTTTGTGAAGGGTGGGCTCGTTTAACCGTCACTATTCATCAAGCAAGAATGTGTGCGTTCATCTCTGTTGAAGCATGCGCCCTTTTCTCGGATATCTATATCTATCAAAGAAAGAGAACTCTCATAGACGTTTGATAGAGGTACACTTATTCGACGTCACTCAGATAAACTTCCTAGGAGCATGAGAACTTTGGCGAAAAGCGGTCAAAGCCGCAATCATAGGCTGATGATGATGTTAAAAAGTAAAGACAGGAAAATTGCCAAGGAAGTCTGCTGCTGTTTCCCGGTATAGTTCTTCTCTCCCCTTCACCTCATTTGAAGGTAATATCTGTCTTTTAAGCTTTTATTTTCACAACTTTGAGTATACGCGCGCATGCTTGCTTTCCATAGGGGTTCCTGAATTGAAGTGAGGGCACGTAATTACACCACCGATACGCCCTTCTCGTAGCACGTTATACTTTAGTTTTCTGTTACCGCTTCGTTACGACTGCCTCGACCTCCTTTTTTCGAAAATTTTCTCGCGCGCATACATAAATTTCTTCGTATTTCTGTCCCCTCTCGCTGTGTTCATTATTTTGGCATTGTTGGTGCTCTGGTTCAAACTTCTTTGCCTCCTTTGTGCCTGGATTTTGCTCCTTCCGAGCTAATATTTGCATCAAATTCTGACCCAGTAATAATAGCTTTCCAATCTGCGTCTGTAGATCTTCGAGATCAGATGAACGGTCAGCTTTCTTTTAATTTTTTCCCCCGATCTTTTCTGTTCGTCTTCCTGCCTTTCAGCGTTGACCTTTTATACTTCCTCGCACGCAGGTCACGAAATTGCATAGGTATTTGCATCAGAATAGTCTTTTTTTCTTTCTTGTGCCGTTTTGAATCGGCGTCTCTGCGAAAGAAATCCGCCCTAAGGAAGCAGTGAGGAGGGGAGAGCGGAGGCGGGGGGGGGGGGGGGGGGGTGTGGAACAAATCAGCACCGCCCTCGTGGCACGTGCGTATTATTGAACGACGTTGCGTGCAGGGATCCCGCTTCTATCGGGGACATTCTGGGCCGCCTACGGCTCCACCTTTACCTAGTCTCATTAGAAGCGTGCGCTGCTCTGAGAACTAGCTGTGTAAGTACGCATTGCATGGCCGCAGTGGACCTTCTGCAGACGTCATATAGGTTGCTTTGGCTCCATCTAGAGGGTATCTATAGAGGACATTCACAGGAGATCTAGCCGTAGACGCGCTCTAGACAGTGTAATCTAAATCTTGATGCCGCGAGTGCATAAATTGTCTATTGGCATGCGGATGGCATAGAATATACCTTGCTTGCAGGAGCACCAACCTAGCGAATGTGCTATCAAGTCTTACATTGACAGAATCCAAAATGAAATACTCCAGTCGCAGGCCTTTCTGCAACGCATTTATTTTAATGGTGAGAAAGACCAACCATGATTAACACTAGACTATAGACGATATATTTTATGGGTTGTTGCAGTAATTGGCTCATGTAGGCTTAATAAGTGCAAGCTTGGGATTCCATAGCAGCCAAAATATATACCTAAGTTTCGGATTTCCATGCTGCGCATTATTGTGTAGCATATATTGCAATTAACATTACAGTCACTGGGCTATATGTAAGTGCTCTTAGAAGTATTTACCTATTTTACATATTAAGACTATGGACCTTCTACGGACAGTCTGTATATTTCATTATCTTCCTTTAACAGGGTCTTTATGCTTTTTGCGGTCTGTAAGTCCGCGAAAAACATGTGTGTTCTCTGGAGTCTCTATAAGAAGCCCATGTATTACGACTTTCTACAGCCTATAAACAATCTGTCTGCCTGCCTACACGCACCCTGGAAGCTCCGTTGACTCTCGCCCACTTCTTACCTCTTGTTTCCGTCTCCTTAGTGCTATTCTATTGCATCGTGGAAGTCTATGTATTTTTGGACCTAAATGTACATATTTCATAAGCTGTCTATACCATATACGTCATAGACTATACAATATGAGCGTCTGTGAACCGTCTATGTAGTGCTCATAGGCGGTCTGTATTAAGTCTGTATAGGCAGTGTATTGGCCCTGGCAAATTTCTGCAAGGTGGCACGCAGGGAATTAACCTTGCCTCACCGTACCTAGGACGTCGACCATCGACCCTTACCACCAGACTGCTGCGCAGGACGCTGCGAAAGGGATAGTCACACAGCGGTTAGTAGGCGCCAGTGGCCTGTTACCGCCCGCTGTGTTTCCTTACTGCTCATAGGCGACGAGGCCGTGTCTCGGCCGACGAGGCCGAGACATAGGTTTACGCGCGAATAGCCTAAACGCCTTTTTTTTTTTTTTTTGCTTGTAGCGCAGCCCAGAAAGAGCAAAAAGGAAGGTGGAAGGGGTAATGAAACGGAACGGAGAACAGAGTGAGCGCTCACTCTGTTCTCCGTTCCCTTTCATTACGCCTTCCACCTTTCCTTTTGCTCTTTCTGGGCTGCGCTACAAACAAACAAACAAACAAACAAACAAACAAACAAAAAGTCATGACATACCAACTCGCCCAAACTTCCACCCTTTTGAGCTTAAACGCCGGTCGCGTATAAATATGCTCCGGAGGCATATGTCGTCCATTTTTGTCTTACTGTCCTTTTTCCGCACATTTATAATTCGTATCATGGCTTGCATCTTCTTTTTATTCTTCTCGTACTTGTCCTCTGCATTTAATAGTGTTATACTACGTCTCCGTCAACCGGAACTTGTCGCAGAGAGCTATCCACGCTCTTTTTTAATCCTTCTTTCTTAAAACTTTGAGGTTACGACAGATTCATGTTTGCGACCCAAACCTGACCAAACTGCTCTCGGTTATACGTTTACCACTCTCCAAATTTCATTGCTTAGAACACCGAGCTGTTCTTCCTTACGTTCTTTCATTATTTGCCATGTTGGCGCTGCTGCGTGCTACAGTGAACAAATGCCCTCTTATCAGCTTTCCGTTATCAAGATGCCAGCGCCCATGGACAGGCGATGATTTCCTCTGTTCAGCAGCCATAGCGTCGTTCGGTATCTACAACAGCAAACACGTGGCGCACTGACAGCGCCCACGGGGGCCAAACAGACACGCACAAGCAGAAACACACACACACACGCACACGCACAGAGAGAGAGAGAGAGAGAGACCATCTCATCTGCACCACAACGTCGTCTGGTATTGAGCTCTGTAAATAGACGGCTAAGCAAGGTGCCTGGAGCTGCGTTGAAACGCAGTGGAGAGCGATAACACTCACCTTAAACGATCTCGAAACCAAGCACTACTTTCGTGCATGTGCTGCTGACAGCGGCGCTGTTAGCATTCGCGGCGCTGCACGTTTTAAAGAAGCCGGGCTAAGGAAGAGGGCTGGACGCCGTTTTGAATGCGGTCTCGACACTTTCTGGAGCGCCTTCGGGGCACGTCATATTTCAGTACATTTCCATGCGTAATGATTATGTTTTGTAAGCAGACTAATGAAAGAAGGCCTGGATTTTCTCGCATTTTGTTCTTTTTGCACTAGGAGCTCTGTCTGCCGTAATTTGAGCTGACGCGGGTGACAAGTGATATGAAATCTAGGGGTCAAGTCTACCATAAAATGTATTCCAACATTTGCTTGTCTTCGTCTCGGCGTTGCGTGCAGCACATATTTGGCCTGCAAGAGCGGATTGCTGCATGCAACGATGCATAAAATACATAGCCTATTGTCTGGTCCTAATTATGACTGGTAATTCTCACAATTTCATAAAACGTATTGCAGAAGAGAAAGCCTGTGGCTGGATCTCCTATATTATTTTGGACTCTGTCGCTATAAGACATGATAGTGCATTCACTTGGCTGGCGCTCTCACACGCAAAGTGCGTGTTAGTGCAACATGCCATTCTTTCTTTTTTAACTCCGCTTCAATCATACCAGACCAAATATTAAAAAGAATACAGGCAAACGGCATGTAATTGCATGTAATACTAAGTCTTATATTCTATGTTACAAAATATGGCGTAAGTATTGCATGCAAGGCGTCGCAGATCTGAGTGTATCGAACTAACTGCGTGGCACGTTCCCCTAACCAGCAGCCACAGTGCACCCTCGCGTTCTAGACCAAAACATAGTGCGTTGCCTGCCGGACGCAAGAAGAGGTGCATAAATAATACGTTATTTGATGTGACCTTACGACCTTAAGTTGTAGTTGCAACGTATGAAGCAGTTATTCCGTACAAGGCGTCGTAGATGATTAACAGCTACACTCTGAAACGTGCGAAGTGACTTTTATGACTACATTATTGCGCATATTCTGCAACGTTGTTTACTGAGAGCTAAATGAAGGATAGCCAACCATTAAGAATTTTTTAATTATCTTTGTAAGCTACAAAAGACCCCGGGCTATGACCAACTTTTCTCAAGCTTTCTGCTCAATACCCTGGCCGGCCAGTTTTAAACTCCTGCATAATGAATTCTGCTCCGGCTTTCATAACTCAGTTCCTCCCCAAAGATCCCTCTGAGCTAGCCTAAAAATGCAGCTTCTTTGAACTGTCGGCCCTAAGCAACCTCGAAAATTCGAAAGGGCATATTGAAAGTCTTGAAATAAGTTAATTTTATTAATTTTATTACTAGTGTTCCACACTGCTTGCTGCGAATGGCTTCCGGTCTTGTGTATTGCTACATTTTCCTTTTTTGCTAACCCAGTGCTCAGCTGCAATGAACAGCACGATCTGGAAACAATGTGGCGAGCGTTAAAATACTTTTTTGGGGGACGTATAGGGATGAGTGACGCTTCCTTTATGAAAAAAGAAGTCGTTAGGAACTTAAGCACGTGATATGATGCATAGAATAAAAGAGAACACATTGTGTCCTTATTTTTGGCATTTTTCTCTTTGTACAGTTCAAAAGAAAGATGACATGGCTGTGCGTGCTTCCAGAGTTTGATTTGTGGTATGTCTGTGTGATTTTTTGTTATATGCGTAACAAGTCCGGGGTCCTTTATCCTAACCTACCTATTGTCGACTGGTGGTTAAATTTCATCGCACCTTATACGTTGTATTATATTATTTTGGGCTGCTCTATTCTTGGCCGATCCCCCAGACTGTGTATGCGCCATTGACGCGTGGGCCGTACTTCTACACTGCTCTGCGGTTCGTTACGTGACCCCGCGCCGGTACGCACTGCGGCAGAAGAAACATCTATTTAATACCTCGAGAGATTAAGAAGGAAAAACGGTGAGAGTGCTGAGGAACCGTGTTCGACTTTAATGGCGTGATACAGTAGAAGCGATTTATACAAACTAGAATAACGAGATTAGTCGGGAAACGAAATGATCCGCATGCTCTCGTTGCTTCGCTGCTCCTCACATCATTAACTGATTTTGTACCGGCGAGTCCCAGGGGCTGAAGCCGGCAGGTTAAACCAAAGTAAGGTGAGAAGTCCGGAAACAAAATCGCTGTTACGCTCTCAGCGTTTCGACACTATGCGGTTCATTAATTTGAATCCTTACCGGCCTTTCGCGACATTGCAGGTCTGATGTAAAGGGGGTGTTGATGGCGGTGAAGGCCATATATTGTTTCGTGCAAAAATTACTAGGGTGCACTCTGGCACTGCTGTCGCTCAAGTAACTACGGGAATGATAGGCATTACATGGATCTGATTATCTTGTTTACCACATTTATTGTGGCTTAATTTATTAAGCTTTGTCTTTTGTTAGTATCCACGCAAACATTTTTGTTTCTAAGCGCTCCAAGGAAATTAGTTCCTGCTCAGTCATAATCACTGTCAGTTGTTGCACATATAACGTAACGTTTTGTTGAATATGATCAGTATTCAAAGTCGCGAAGCCGTTTGAAGCCACTGAAAAGGAGTTCAGGCAAATGTGTGGCTGAGCCGCCGTTACTAGCAGCTCGCGTACACCACTAGCGCCTGAGTTCGCCGTGGTAATTTTTGTACGAAATGCTATAGGAAAAATCTCAGCGCGCAAGAGTAGCGACAGCTCTTCGCTAGAGAATAGGCGGAGGAGGCTGAGAGAGGATAGTGGGAGAGCGCGAAGAGGAGGGCGAGAGTAATGAGAGAGGAGGATGGATGGTAGAGGTGAGAGAACACGGAGCGGCGGCAACATACAGCGCACCGACCGGTGGGCCCGCGGCACTGGAGAGACCCCCGGGAAGAGTGCCAAGCCTGTGAGCGATCGCACAATCGCGTACGGCACGACGAACGCCTGCTCGTCGCAAACGGCGCCGCCGCCGGCGCACGCTGCCAGCTGTCTCTTCGCCCCCGAGAAACGCCGAACGTCACCACTCTAACGGCGTCACTCTCCATTGCAGTGTTAAACGGAAAAAAAAAGAAAGAAAGAAGATGGAGCGGAATGATCTGTGGCCGCTAGTCGGACGAAGCTAAATGTGAGTGCATCCACATCGAAACCATTCACATTTGCCTGCTTCATCGTTTTGGGAGCTGTTGCCTTCAACCTGCATTCAACGCGCCGAATGCTTCCGAGTGAAACTCGGGGCTTTCATTGACGGACACCGCTCGTCGAAGACAACACTTCCGTCACCGTACATCTGCTCACGTGCATGTGTGCCTCTGCACTGGTCGTGTATCGTCTGCCGATGTTTCGCGACTGCATTTACGCCACCGTTTACTTTGGGACCTATTCGGGACACGATAGAGCTGACCCCTGGCGACAGCGCTTCGTTGGTGTATGTCAGGAAGCGGCTTCTGTCAACTTGCGGTAACGAGCCATCTGCTGGAACCACGGATGAACTTAGGGCCGAAAGAACCATTTCGCACTGAATCGCCCGTCCCTTGAATGGCGCGCGTTTCTCGCACTGCTGTGTCGCGACCTGAAATAGCTCAAGTCCCGGAGAAACATACTGTGGATCTATCGCATAGGCCTGGGTACAGCTTCACCGGTGAGCACTTTACTCATCGCCACCTACGACCTCTTCGGCCTTTGATTCTACGCTGCCCTGTGAATAGGCGCTCGGCACTCTAGGCGAAAAAGAGAACCAAGTGAAGAAGAAGAACGAAGGTCCACTGAGGCCTCCCTGAGGAGGCGGTGCAATGCTATTCTTCTTCTGAGGCTTCGCCCCACCGGGAGTGGCCCAAATTTAGACCTGCCGCGCGCAGTGCCTTCTCTCCCTTTCCGCTGAGTGCTGCGTACTCTCCCGCGAGCCTATCGTTCAGGAGAGCTCGCCTCTGCTAGCAGGCGGGCAGGGAAGTGTCTATATCTCCGGAGAATCGTCGCATCGCGAGCTGAATCGAAGTGCGCCCGCGCGAGAGAGCGTGTCTGTATATATATCGCGATCTGTTTACGGCGCGCGCCGCTCTTGTGCTGCTGGCACTGCCAGCGTCACGGACACAAGAGGAAGCAGAGACATTCAAAAGAAGCAGACTCGCACAGCCGACGACAACGCGGGACGCTTTCTCGAAAGGGAGCGGACTGAAGCACGCGCGCGTTCGGACGCGAGTTTGCCTATGGGTCGAGAAAAAGTGGAAACGAGATAACAGCCCTGGAGCGCAGGGAAGAGATGAACCGAGAGAGTGATAAAATAAAACAAGAAGGCACGGAAAACACGCGCACGTTGCTGCGGCTGTTAGAGAAGGAGGAGGAGCGGTTGGAGGGGGAGAGTGAGAAACAGAGAGAAAAAGAGAGGAGACGAAGAGAAGAGTGAAAGCGGTGGCCCCAGATTGCGCGGATACGGGAGCGGACTAGAACTTGTCTCGCAGAAGTGCCGGCGCTCGAACGTCGCCGCAGCGAGCAGCAGCTCCTCGACATCCTCGCTTTCGGTTTATACTCTCTACCTCGTGCAGATGTCTGGGCGCTGATCTACGGCCTTCAAAAGTGGCCGATTGTTCTGTCGTCCGCAGTAGATCTGCGTTCGCCGCGTTGGGTGTGCCTCGCGGGATTTTCTTGTTTCAACGTCACCTGCTCGATAATCGGACCCTCCTGCCGCTGTGAGCTTCCGTGGATCGGAATCGCAGCAACTGGGATCGTCGTGCTGGCGACATCGTCTGCTATCATGAGATTTCGTCGCCGGCTTCACCATGCGGATTGTGTGAATGCGATAGTGAGTTGTGTCTCCTAAGGCGAAGAAAAAGGGAAAGAGGAAATAGTTCGGCTATCTGACCACGACGTCGTGAGTTGTGATGAAACTTCGTCATCGCCGTGCTGATTTTGTGAAACGAGTGTAACTCTTGTGTTTTTGGAAGTAAGAGTTGTTGAGTGCGTGCGCGCTGTAAGCCACCATGACGTCTTCCGAGTCGGCAGTCGTGCCTCCGCAAGCGCAGAACCAAATTTTGAACCAGCAGCAGCAGCAGACAATGATGTCACAGCAGCACCAGACCAGCTCGCAACAACAGCAGACGACAAACCATCAGCAGCAAACGACAGATCGTGCGCCCACGACGGCACCTGCCAAAGGCTACCGAAATCGTGTGGCAGTCACAAGATCGATCAGTCTGTTAAATTACACGAGCAGTGGTCACAGGATTGACTACCGGCGGCACCGACCTATCTCGCAGCTAGCGTAAGTGTACGGTGTTTCTCTTTTCTTCTCTTTAAGTTCGTCAGTTCTCCCGCCGCAACCTTGGTTATTTCGTTGACCTTTCCCGTTATTTCTGATGCTCGGCTTTCTACGCGTTCCTCACACGCAATGTCCTCTAAAATCTGGCGCCAGACAGACGGCCTCTACAAGTTTCATGCGGCGTAGAAATGTTAACAAATGTTGACGGTGCTCTTCAGCAAATATAATATCGTTTCCGACGTGAGGGTAACAGCGACGCCGCTTACGTTTTTGTTAACGCTGCCAGAAGGAACTCACAAAACATTACAATGATTTTCTTTCGCTACGTTTAGAACCTTCGTTGTAAGTAGCGGAGAAGTGCGGGAGTGGCCTGGTTTAGCCGCAGTGTTTGGATAAGATATAACCCTGTAAGCCAGGCGGAACACACGTGAGACCTCACCCGCCGCGGTTGCTCAGTGGCTATGGTGTTAGGCTGCTGAGCACGAGGTCGCGGGATCGAATCCCGGCCGCGGCGGCCGCATTTCGATGGGGGCGAAATGCGAAAACACCCGTGTACTTAGATTTAGGTGCACGTTAAAGAACCCCAGGTGGTCGAAATTTCCGGAGTCCCGCACTACGGCGTGCCTCATAATCAGAAAGTGGTTTTGGCACGTAAAACCCCATATATTATTACACGTGAGACCTCCATGGTGCCACAGGCAAGTTCGCGGCACACTTGCCTGCCGTAAAGCATGCACGTGGCGAGTAGCAATTCGCAGCTAGCTTCTATTGACGCAAATAAGTTCCCTCTGTCAAGTTGTGTTTTGTACATTTGAGGCATTCGCTTTGCTACGAAATAACGGGACACGGTGATTTCTCACGCAGTGCCTGCTATTCAAGCGCACTTTGCCACAGATTAGCGAGAGGCATGTTTATCGTTCATTAGCAATTTTGGGCCAACCTCTTGGTACTGGTCAACAAACTGCTCCTACCCCTCCCCCCCCCCCCCTCCCTTGCACCCCAACACCTCCCTTGAGCTAATGCGAGTCTGAAATATATAAATATATATGACAGTTTCACCGTTCTATATTCTCACCATCTCTGGCTTTGGCGGATTCACTAGGGCTGCGCTCTGAAAGTGATCACAACCTGCAAGACACGGCATCCCGGTTCCGAAGCTGTGATCGGAATGCTTCGATCGTTTGTGAGAAATGCGTTGAATTCACAATCCCTGGTGCTTGAGAAGCGTTTTTCAGTAACCTGTTCTAATAAACTGCTCTACCGTATGCGAGGTGCCTCTCTAAATAATTCCCGCGTATGTGGCATAAAATTTACTCGTCATTTACCCATAATCCGGATGTAAATAATAAAATTATTACACATCCGAATGCGAGTTCCTCTTGTCAGCGCGCTAATTTTTGTCAGACATTTAAATCAATAATCTGAATTGTCTGGTAGCAAACGCCCGGCACCGCCCTACACGTTTACAGAAGTGAAGGTCAAAACTTACAGAAGATACCACGTCACGCTTGATTTCTGCTAGCTTTGCTAAATTGTTTGAACCAAATCGAATTCACGAAGGTTTTATTTCTTATTGACTATTGGCCGGGGGGCCGCCTTCGCTATTTATGCTAGCTGTCACGGTGCGGTGTTATTTATTTATTTATTTTGTACAACAGATGTGTGCATAGGTTGACTCACGTTTTATGTACAGAAGAAAACTTCATACTGTGCGACTGTTGGGGGATTATACGCTGTTGTTAATTGTAGATAACAGAATAAATTGCAACACCAAAATGCGTTACGGACAGAATTTAGCTGCTATAGCGCGCCGTACGTCACGCTGGCCGGAGTCTTATCGTATATACAGACCCCCTTAGCGAAATGCGTAAATGCTTTTGAGTAGGGCCGCTGATTCCGCGGTCGTTTCAAGTGTGGGCCGTCTGCTCTGTTTTACGCACTCCACCAAAGCCGACCCGTTATGAAAACGCCTGCTGAAATACGTACGCTGTGCATTCTGTATGGGCTCTAACTTAGGCGAGCGTACGTTGCACGCGAGGCACGTGGCGATTCTACGCGCTTAATTTTATACGAGGAGTGTTTTGCATCAGCAACATCCCGGGGGAAAGGGGGCAGCCGCATACGGTGCGGACATGCCCGATTGCGCCTGCCACGTGGCGTACGGCTATGGCACATTGGGTGGCAAGTGCGAAGAGCTGTGAAGAGCTTACTGCCGAGTCTTCACGCTTCAAAGGACCGCCATAATGCTACCAGTGTCGGAACGGAACGAAAAGCGAAGCGAAAACAAAGCAAAACTAAAAAGTTATTTTGGCCTGAAACGAAAACGTAACCGGAACATTATTTCTTATTTTGTTTCGGAGCGAAATCGAAATGTTTTTTTGGCCGGTCTTCGGTTCAAGGGGAAAGTCGGCAATCCGAAACCACCGACTAATCTAAGCCTGTCGCTCCGTGCACCAGTAGATCGGCATTGTAGCAAGACCTAGGGCTTGCGCGCTGAAAAGCTTGTCGTTTCATTTTCTGCGGGTACAACGCTTTGTTACCGAAGTTCTAACATTCCTTTAAGTTTGTTTTATCGGAACAGCGGTCTCGCATTTCGACGAGCACACTCGAAGACGTGCTGCTTCTAGGATCATGCTCAGTTCCTTAACTCAAGGCATTGAGCATGATCTCAGAATTTACAATTCGCTTATTGAGAAAAATAAATGAATATGTTTTCATCGTTACTTTGCTTCAAACATTTTTTGCATGCGAACCAGAACCGTTATGAACAGGCACGGATCATTTATTTTTTTCGTTCCGGTGCAGCACCGGAACAGAACATTTTTCAGTGGAACGAAACTAAAACCAGGACAAAAAAAAAACATTTCTTTCCGAACCCCTGAATGCCACAGTCAATACACACTAATGCCAAACTAATACACAAACCAATGCCACACTATTCGCACTCTGTCACGGACTTGCACTAATGTCACACCCAATGTAGCTCGGGGATCGCACCTTAAGCTAAATATCTGCACCTTGTGTGTCCCTGGCTGCGAAGGTGCTTTCAACTTTTCTGTGAGACACTAATCTCAACGAGATACGTAAATGTAGGTGCCGATTGTATAGCGTGCATGAACTATCATCGCGTTCCTTTACGTAACATATTAGAAGAGCCCTCCCCCCCTCTCTCTCTCTCTAAGTGAACGAGCACAATCAGGAAGGTCCAGAGGAGACTGCTCACCTTCTGCCAATCTTATTCTTAAAACATGCTATTGTGAACGCGGAAACAGAGCAGCGTTTGTGATACGTAGTCCTGTACAGTTATGTAGGAGCGACAAGCTTATGCTCTGTCCTGTGGACGGAACTTCAACTTGGCTGTCTATTTGGGCCTACCATATATTTAGTACGCGAAGGGCTCTTTGCTCCATTCGTTGAAAACTACAACGATGTATGTATAATTCCGTTCGCGGCGTGGACAGACGACTTTTCAACTCTCCGCTGCGGCGTTGTTATGTCTATGGAGGACGATGTCCCGCACGCATGCTAAACATAGTTTCAGGTAGAGTGGTGTGAAAGATCATGGGTTCAGACATATGGAACACAGCTCCGCATACCTATAATGTGCATTTAAAAACAAAATCCAATACAGGGAACTCCGTTTCATATATTTCCAGTTTTATGTGAAGCGTCATTACATTTAGGTACAAAAGTTTACCACTTGTCGCTGAAGCCAACTGAAAAGAGATTAAAAGTGCAACAGAACAGAATATTGTTGGTAGGGACGTCACGCGTGCGCAAAGACAGAAACAAATAAAAACAGGAGGAAAGAAGGACGTGCTAGGACTAACGTCACATTGGAATCCGTGCCACTGCGTCCGCTCCTAGCTGTCGCCGGCCGCTCAGCGGCATTTTTGAGGCGGATTTCCCATTGAGGGAGAGAGAGAGGGACAGCGTTTACGTTACATGACGCGCTATGCGGAGCGTTTTTTCGCGCGTACGGGCCATCGCTCAAAAGCCTCGGCAAAAAAAATACAGAACAAGAAAAAAATTTTGTCACCGGGCGTCCATACCGTTTCTCTGGCGATGGAAAAAAACCGCGCGCGATCTCTTTGTGATTGACTTGTCGCTACCGGAATGCTTGAGCTTCGCCGAGGCGAACGAAAACCAAAGTCATTTTCATTCCTTCGCCCGTACGTGCTCTCGACCTTTCGAGAATAAAACAAGACAATTGATCCATGCGGAGATCAGTGAAACGTAGTATTTGACCCCGTCTCGTTAAGATGAGTTTCTTCCCGAGTGGTATTCTTTTTATCATATTATTTTATTCTTTGCGTTCTCTGTTTGTCATGTATAGTGCGTCGGTTGGGATGTTAGATGGACGTTAACGTGCATTGGTCACGCAGCAGTACTGGCGTTTCTTTCTTTCCTTTTTTTTTGTGTGTGTGTAATAGAAGTCAGGGGACGTTGGCGTCCGTTGAGGCTGCATTGTGGCCGGTTCGCGCACGCGTCTTTGAGTGAGACGATCTCGTTTCGCACTCCTGCCCTCCGCCGCACTAGCCCAGCGCCTATGGCGTTGCGCTGCTGAGTTCGGGGTCGCTGGTTCTATCCCAGCCGCGGCGACCGTATTTCAATGCGGTTGAAATGCAAAAAAAGTAAATAAAAAAATGGCGTACTTGGATTTAGGTGCACGTTAAAGAACCTAAGGTGGTCGAAATTAAACCGGAGTCCGCCACTACAGGGTGCCTCATAAAGAGATTGTGGTTTTGGCACGTAAAACCCCATAATTTCGGTAATCTTTGAAATTGTTTTGCCCTCGAGCCGGAGGAGTACGGCTGGATATGAAAGGCTACAGAGGCCCGTTTTGACACCAAACGTGCCGATGAACACTCACTCGCCGATTTTGTCCGGGTGTTCCTATGCATTTCAAGTATTCCTCGTTTACGAAAAGTTAGAACTACTAGAACGCACGCTCATAACGAGTCCTGTCTCACCATTTGTGTCGCAGAAGATTTTCTATTTCAGCCGCCTCTTTCCGTGTGAAGTATTCCCTTTTCTCTTAGCCCCAGTGTAGGGTAGCAAACCGGACATTCATTTGGCTGAGCTCCCTTCCTTTCCTCCTCTCGCTTTCTCTCTCTCCGTTGGCTGTATCGAACATTGTTGCCTCTTTGGATTCAAGGTAGCCGAAGCCGTTGGTCAGTCGACTACGCCGCGGATATGGACTTGGAATAAAGACGTTTGCCCGGCACGGAGAAAAAAAAAAAGAAAGAAAGAACGATAAAGAGAAAAGACGGCCGATTTAAAAGCATCCCCTCAATGCTGAGTGCGTTCCAAAAAAAAAAAAGGAAAAGAACCGCCAATTGGTTTGGGTCGTTCCGTCTGCGGGGAGCCCCCATTACTTGCAGAGCACGCTCGGTAATCCACCTTGAAAAGCGCACGCTGCAGGCCACCGTGCTGCAGGCTCTCCGTGTACTACGTACGAACGGCGCGAGTGTGTGTGTACGCTCTCGAAGCGGCGGTGCGCATTCGACTGCGCTCGGTGTCTCGGTGTGCATGCCGCGCCGGAATGCCGCGCCACGCGTGTGTTTCGAGCATCTGTTGGCGAAGGAACAGGTGCGCGAAAGCGGCTGATCCAGCGAGACAGCGAGCGCCGGCTTCTCGCGCATATTCCTTTCTTCTTTTTTTTTTTCAGCGCGTTTTTTTCAGTTCTCTGGATTTCCTTGCCTTGACCATCGCAGTCAGATTAGCGGTATCTGTCTTCGCGCTAACTGTATATAACAAAGCGAAACAAACAAGCTTTACCTTCGTGATCGGAACTACGTAATATTTTGCGGTAGTTAAGCAATGTTATGCCTTACTACATAAGTGCCACACGAATGGGACGTTATTTCGATAGTGAATGTAGTCGCAATATCCTGATATACGTAAGTGCGTTGCCATTATATGCTTTACAGGAACACACGTACAAAAGTACGGGCGTGTGTGTGTGTGTGTGTGTGTGTGTGTGTGTGTGTGTGTGTGTGTGTGTGTGTGTGTGTGTGTGTGTGTGTGTGTGTGTGTGTGTAATACATAAAAAAATATCGGCAGCATTTAGCGAATCGCCCTCCTCAGCTGAGCTCATTTTACTTTAGCGGTATATCAATGCGGACACGCCGTTCTACTCTAGAAGAGCTTCTGTGCGATACAACGTAGTGCTCATCCACTACAGTATATTCATACTTTATGTAGACTCTGGAATGCATACACAGGCACCACCACTGTCAGTTGGCAAGGCGCACAAAAAGCTGCGCAAATTGTGAAGCTACAAATTTGAGTGAAGCCAAGGAAATACACATGGCACGGTCGGGTAGGGTTGATGGCAGCAGTTGAGGGAATTCTTCGTCCCACATTGAAGCTTAATTAGATGATCGTGTTCGTTGCTATGAAATGTCGGTCGAAATTTGCTGTACGTGGTCGATGGTAAATGTAGACATTCCTCGGTAAACATAATAACCGTGGTGTGCGCCAATTCAGTTTTGCCGCAAAGGAAGATGAGCTCTTTGACACCGTGTGATCGCGGCGCGCGATACACGGCGAAAATACACCCGCACCTAGTTCCCACATTAAAGGAACTCAACCCAAAATTGCTAAGAGTATTCTTTCGAAACTCTGTTTTCATTCGTATGGCGAAAAAAAGAAATGATTATAACCAGACAAAAAGCGGCACCAACTTAATTTTTTTTAATTCCGCCTCGAGACCCCATCTCCGAAATACGCCAGTGTGACGTCATGAACGGAGTGTGTGTGTGTGTGTGTGTGTGTATATATATATATATATATATATATATATATATATATATATATATATATATATATATATTCCCCGTTCGGACAGTTTTCGATACTTTCTGTTTTAGAGTGTTTTTGCTCGTTTCCGAGCACTCCTGCTGAGCTTCAAAGTTAGTTGAAAAACCAATTGCGCACTACTATCGCACACTACTATCACGCTACTATCGCACAAAATAAGCACACTACTATCGTTTTTACGAAGCCGCAATAGCGCTTACTAAGATCACTTGTTCGTGTATTTCGGCTTCATTGGTATTGTTTTTCACGATCATCAGAGTGTCATCATAGCTCTCTGAAATGACTATTTGATTATTTGCGATTTTAATGCGGTGCCACTCTTTTCCCTGAAAAACAAAATGAATGGGGTTGAGTGCGCGGCTGTAAACATTGATGACGTCACGCCAAAGTGGTGCGGGTACTTCATGGCGTCGCCGCCAGCCGTCATTCGATCTTGCGGGAGTTAGTTATTAATGCGAAAGCATTATACGTCCCGTGAGGCTGAAGAGCCAGCGTTGTCCGCAACGGGTGGTAACAAAGATCATCATCACCAGTGACCTCATTAGCACCTTGTACGACATCATTAGTGACACAGAATTAAAGTTTTAACAAGTTAGGCTAAGGTTCTCTAAGGTAGAGTAAGGTGAAGTAAAGGGAATTAAGGCGAATTGAAGTTGGTACAAATTACAGCAAGGGGGATTAAGGTAGAGCTGTGAAGGACACGTGACAATGTATGACGTCACATATCATGGACTGAACCAATTAATTTGAGAAGTAATTATACTTTCGCATTGAAATCACGTTAGTATACTTAAGTGACTGTCAATTTTTTATTTGGACGGTAATGTTTGTAACTGCTGCGTCGCCACGAACAAGTTGCGCAATGATTGAAGGATGATAATACGAGGTGATGGCAAATACGTTCCGGCAGTAAAGCACATTTCCCAAACGGTGCACTTTTCCTGTCTCTTTAAGGAGCTAGTCGATCACTGACCTAATAGAGTTTCTTACAATTACTAGAGGGAACTGTGGCACCAATATCCATAGGAGCTAACAGCACGGGAATGATGGGCAGTGTTCATGGATTTGCTTAAACTCCATCATTCTGGCTTAAGATGGCTTCGTGACTTTGCGCAGTGATTCGACGACAGCGTTCAAACTGAGGGCCTCTAGCACAGAATCCCGATATTGAAACCATTACGACATGGAAGCATGGACAAGCGGAACCACTGCAATTAGCACCGATTATGCGTGCTGGCAGTGTCTCGGTACCTTCTGCATTAGATATAACTTGCCTTGAACCTCAATCAAATTTAGGCCTAGATAAAGCGTAACAACCGAAGCCACAAGAACGTTTAAACGCCCAAGCACGAACACCACTCAAATCCACGTACTTCCCATCATTCCCATGGTAGCTGAATGATGGCAGCGCGAGAGTTCCATATATAGCAATTATTGCAGGGAACTCTGTGACTGACTGAGACGGAGTGCGGGCAGAAACTCCGACAGGCACGCATGAAATCGCGGCGTGCGGGTTATGCCAAGCATGTATACGTGCACACCGCGTCCGAATGTGGCGGCTGAGCAGCTGTTGAGTGACGCACTTCAAACGCTGTATCGTTCGTTTCCTGGCATTTCGTTATACGATGAGCGTCACTCGTCGCGAATTAATTGCCCATGTCATGTCGTTCGCGATGAATCTTTTTCTTTCTTTTTTCCGAAGAATTGCGGCGGAAATACGTGCTTCGAATTCTGGTTGGGCATGTTAAATAACTTTTCGGGAATATTATAGCCTACACATAGATCGCCGCTAGGCTGCGTGCCAAATTCTTTCGTGCTTAGTTGACACGTGTAAACCGAAGTGCGCCGGCATCGATAAAAGCTTTCGGTTTTCCAATGAAACTTGTTTAGGGAGTCGGTGCCTCCAAGCCCCAGCAAAAACTGTATGGCGTCAGGACATGATCTCTCTAGAGCCCTTAAACTAACGTTAGTAACTAGCTAGCAAATGCGTGCGCTTACTAGGTCACTATGTATTTTACTAACTCTTTACCAGTTCTGCACTACCCAGGGACTAATAAAGCTGCTAAGTTTTGCAGTTGCTAGCCAGAAAGGCTTCTTAGTAGTTTTCACTGACTACTTATCCACTATTACCCCGTCCTACCGTCGTCTATTAGGCTGTGATTGATTGTGACAGTCTTCTGAAAAGTTTATGTAAACTGGTATCGTTCGTTATGCTGAATTGGCAGTTACTGTATTTGCACGACTCTACTGCACCCCCTTTTGTAACGCACAGTTATATTACTGCCTAAATATAAAAAAAATAACTTGGTGCCGATTCTACTGCGCACATCAAGTAACGAAACCTGAGTCAACGCGTACCGTGTTGAAACAACGTTATGTAACATACAAGGAAGGAAAAAGTGGAGAAGAAAAGGCAGGGAGGTCGAGTTAGTACTAAGATAGTGCTGTTTACTAGCTTGAGCTGGCGATGAAAAATAATAACATGTTTCTTTTTGTGACAAGCAACGTGTTAGTATTTAGTTATCGAATATGGCGATCTTTTTTTTTTAGATGTGTGGCTTCCGATTTATTTTGGTGACAAAGCGACACAAATCTGGCCGTGCTCTATGGTATGTCTGCTACTGGAACGTGCAATTTATTGGTTTGTTAGCTATTTTCCTGTCGCCCTAAGCAGGTACACATTCGAAAGCCTGTGGCCATCATGCGTGGTTTTAGTCTAGGGTGTAGTAGTTAGAATTATGCCTATTTAGCGGCACCGCAGGTGCAGATATGGTATTCCATCACTAAAATAAAACAGGTCAAAAGCAATAGATGAAATTTGGTAAATTTAATGCTGCACATTACATAACCATTTCTTTTGTATAGAACTAAAACCATTTTTTTCACAAACGGACAAAATTAGTGCCCTTCTAACATTTCACCTGATTTCCATACAGATTAGAGTCCATTGACTGCGGTCACTCGTGAGCCTCCATACAAACTGAAATGTTAAGCTGATTATAATGGCAGCTCTCCTTTTGTTTCTTGACAATGTGAATGAATTCAATAACAGTTAATAATCACTTGACGCTGGCCTTCTTTGTGCGTTATCTATTTCGCGTTGTTCGCAATTTCGGCCCAACTTGCCCAGCTCTGTGTCAATTTAGGCAATGCGCTTTTAGCTTCGTTACCTGCGTGCTTCTCTTTTCTGTCCAGAGACGTAGCGAGCTGTTATGACGGGACGATAAGCATCACGCGCATGTCGTCTCTCGAGATATGCGAGATAACAGTACAACCCGTTGTTCATGTCTGAAGACGCTTGCAAGTGTACCTTTGTCCTCTTATCGCGCCGGAGTTTCTTGTGTGCTTGCAGCAGCCGCAGATCCCTTTCCATCCCATTCTCTCGCGGTCACTGTTCTTTTTTTCTTTCTTATCAGTGACTCTCGCTCAATAGCGTCTGGTCGCGCGCCTGTAGATTATTCCCCCGTACCCCCCTACTTTTTTCTGTCGCGCATCGCACTGGCCAGAGCAGAGCTCGCTGAAAGCCATCTGGCTACACCCTAAACGCTCCACGTTTCTCCGATACCTACATTTGTAATGTCACGAAGGCCGAAGAGTGAACAGAGAGCAAACGCTGACAGTGATTGGCAAAAATAGAAAGAGGCGTACATTATTGCTGAGACAGCAATAATGAGGCTAAACGCAATTTCTTTAATTATACGTTACCTAACTTGTTAAAAACTAACCCTGAAACATTTTGGCGAGTCATTATTCCTATAGAACTCGCAGTTCCCTCAATAAATGACGAAAGCGGCAACGCTGTCCCTGCGGGAACCACAGCCGATGTCTTTAATATTTACTTTTCTGAAAATTTGATGAATGAGTCGCCTTTTCAGGCTATTTCTGGGGGCACTAATTCAGTTATTCGTCCCCCATGTGTACAGGTACGTACCGAGCGGATAGCCTGCCTTATCGAGCGGCCGCTACTTAACTCAAGCCCTGGTCCTGGCGGCATCAACACTAAACTTCTGTAAATTACAGTTCATGTATCGTTTATATACTCTCGCTCACCTTTCAGCAGTGCTTAAACAGCGTTTCCGTTCCCGATGACTGGAAAATGGCACATTTCATTCCCGTGTTGAAACCCAGCAACAGCGCAAGTCCTGTCAATTACTGACCCATAATACTAACCTGCATTCGGAGTAAACTGTTAGAACATATTTTTTGACGTATTATGACTCATTTAAATAGGAATAATTTTACTTTTAGGCGGTCAGCATGGCTTTAGGCACAAGAAATAATGTCAAACATAATGTTCGAACTAGTTACTGACCTTCGTGACTACATGCGATACATGAGGAAGAATACTCAGACGCAATATTCATTCACTTTAGAATAGCTTTTGATACTGTTGCACATAACCGACTAGTCAAGAAAGTCGATAACCTGGAATCGTAACATCACCCGGTTGATTGCCGAATTCTTAACCAGTCGATATCAACGAGTTACCATTAAGGAACATACATCTGGAAGCACTCAGGTCATTTCATTAGCAACAAGTCGGTCAGTTCTGGGACCATTGCTTTTTCTCACTTAGCTTAATGATGTAATGAATAACAGAGGTTCTAAAACGAGACTTTTTTTGCAGACAACTGCGCCATTTACAGGTAGATACTAACTCCCGAAGACGTCACTAGCTTACAAGCGGACCTAGTGCAACTCAGTCAGTACTGTAAGGTCTAGAACATGAATGTTAACGTTGAAAAAAACAAAGCTTGTAACGTTTTCTACACTTACTACTACGCCTCTAAACGCTTACACAATAAACAAGGCAGTAATAGAGATAGCTCAATGTTTCAAATACCCGTGTGTCTATTTAACTACAGATCTAACATGGCAAACACACATAGAATACACACCAAAGAAGGGAAGGCACTGAAGAAATTAGGATCAATCAAACATTTGTATCATTTCAACTCAGAAATGAACTTTCATGCTTACACATCTCTCATCAGGTCTTTGTTAGAATATGCATAGATAATACGACACACCAGGACTGCTACATTACAGAACCGCATCGAATCAGTACAGAGTAAGAAGAGAAGATTCATACTTTCATCATATTCACCCTATGTGAGCACGTCATTGTTAAAAAAGCAACATCAACATTTCCGCCCTGAACACACAAGGAAAGTATTCGTGTTCAACATTCTTTCATTCTTTATATTATGGTGAGGCAGCATTTGCAACCAATCGCATTAATCCATGGCATATCACATTTTGCCCAAGTGGGATCATGAACATAAATTGCAACTTATATTTGCTCGAACATAAAATTATCAATGTTCACCTTTATTGCAGTCCATAAACAAGTGAAACACATAACGAGGAAATATTGTCACTTGCACTGGAGCGGCTATTCTTCAAAGGGAACTTCTGGAGCATGTTCTCCATGAATAACGGGTGTTTTTGTGTTTATGGGTTTCTTAGAATCGTATAATGTTTCTTATTGCAACAGCACAGTAACTTGTATTTAAGAAATACCACAACGAAGGTAATTCGGAACTAAAAAAGCGGAAGAACAACATTGCGAAAAAGTATACTCGCGCATTTATACCAATCCAAGAAAATTTTGGCGTGAAGTTTGGAATGTGTCTCGAAAGTAGGAGAGCGTTGAAAGTGTCTGTACCTCCTCTTTAAAGGACACCTTGCTCAAGTTAGGCAGTCACCACTTTAAACACTCATTTTGTTCAGCAACGCCACTATTGAAAAACGACCTGGGATAAGATTTACCATGCCAAAACAGCCTGTATCCTATTATAGTACTATTTCCGCCGACGTCTGGTGAAGCAGGATAGGTTATCGCTGGCTTTAAGAGGAATACTGCTGCAAGATTCGACAGAATTGTGGCATATCCCATAAAATATGTATGTATTATCATTCAAAAAGTCTTAGCCCATATTATCAATGGAATGTCTGAATCTTAAATTTTCCAAACAAACTTAAAGTAGCCACACTTTGCCCGGTTCGCAAAAGCGGTGCTGGCTGCACTGTGAACAACTTCAGACCAATACTGATATTACCGCCTCTTTATTGAAACTGTTATAAATACACGAGTGGAAGGATTTCTTAGGAAAGTATATTATTATTAGTGAGGCCCACAATATGGCTTTCAAAAATAAGTTGTCTGGACATGCGCTGCTAAATATTACACATAAAGTATTACAAAACAGGATAGGCTTATTCTTGTATCTGCGTAAAGCGTTAGATATTGGGAACAATTGTATACTCTTGTGTAAACTTTGACTGTGGCATACGTAGAACGCCATTGGAGCTAATAAAACATTACGGGACGGGCCGATATCAAGTTGTTTCGTTTAATCATTTGACCTCGTCACTAGTACAGACCGGCATTATGCAAACTTTCACACTTCGTCCCTTATTACTTAACTTCTAAATAAACGGCCTGCCAAGTATTCATTCCTCACCTAGCTTAATCATGTACGCCGACTACATAAATATTTTATTCGGGAATTCTTCCCTGCAGAAGTTGGAGAAGGAAATTAACGAGCAACTAAATTTATTTTAGTACTGGCTGTACATAAATAAGCGGCAATTACACGTTAATGAAACAAAGTATATAATATTCAAACCGGCAAACAAGTATTTGCATAGCAATATAACTGTTTTATTTCAAAGAAATAACCTAGAACAAGTAACAACACAAGAATTCTTGGTGGTCTGGTTCCACGGTAACCAATGGGTTTAACGAATTAGTAGATCGTGTGAATATAGGATTACTGATTCTGTTCTATTATAGCTAAATAAAGCAATAAACTGCGTGCTTTTCTATTCTACACTTACTTATTGTGTGTTAATTCGGAGAACAATGAGTGAAAAATTACAAAACACTTGCACTTTTACAAAAAAAAGGTAATACGAGCACTTGGGAAATATGACATAGGCCACAATATCTACAGACAAACAAACTCTTTGACACGCAGTCGGCGCTCCGAGCCATCCAGCCAGATATATCATTATAGATTACTTTTACATATAAATATGCAATAAGCTTCACATTGTTAGCACGACCGCTTCTCTATTACGTTGCCCAATAGTCATACAAACGGCAACAACATTCGCCCGCACAAATTATGGACGTCAAGGCCTAAACTGTCAAAAACCCGGGTAATAGATATTGCTGAGAAGCACATTAATTTTTTATGCACCTCAATTTAAACATTATGTAAAAACGTATTTTGTTAAATTACGACATTTCGTAGAAGTAAATGTGCTCCCGGCACTGTAATCCTGGTTAAAAAAATGATTCAATGTATCTATCGGGTTGCACTTCAGATTTTCCAGATGCATAAGTGCATGCGAATTATTTTTGTGTGACACGTGCACCATAAAAGTGTGTCGCAATATGTGCGCACAATATATGTAAAAATACTTTTATCAAATGTAAAATATGTCGAACGTCAAGCATGTCGAACGTCGAATGTATGTCGAACGCCAAGCAGCAAGAGCCTCTGTCAGTCCCAAGGCCTTTAGTTCTTCCTCCTCTTTCTGTATAACAAAGAAAATAAAGGGAACTGAACTGAATGTAGAGAACAGATGATATCACAGGACGGAGGTTTGAAGTGATCTGCAGTGGTCAAACAAGGCATGGCTCAAGCTGGAGGCATTGTTTCGACAACGAGATTCGTATTCGTCATTGCATTCTTTCCGTGTCTTTCGGGCTGCTTTACAATTCCTAATGTCCAACTAGCTAGGCCAAGCTTCAACTATGGCCGCACCAACGCACTTTTCGTCCATCCTGAGGCATAGCACTCCCCTAAAGGACGTCGCTTCGAGGGAGTCGGTGTAGCATGCGACAGAAAAATTTACGAATACAAATAGAACTGCATTCATTTCGCGTTGATAAGAAGCGAATCTGCCTGGGCTTCTCTAATGAGGAAAGATACGCGGAAATCGCAGGGAATATTGTAGTCCAAGGCTATTTTGTTTCCTTTCTGCGACTCGCGGCCATGGCGCCGGCAACCCAACTTTCAGGCAAGGTGGCGTCTCCCACATATCTGGTCGGTCAGCGCGTCGGGTGAAGACGCTCTCGAACCGCCGGCTGCCCTCGACTTCCTCCAAGGCTGGCACCGTGGAATACCCCTGCCTCGGAATGTGCGCGGCCTTGCGTACGCCTGCGATCGCCAGCGCCGCGTACACCTCCTGAGGATTGAAAGGCGACCGCCAGTACCCAGGCCGCTTTGCACATTGTATGAACAGCATTGAACGTTGAAAACTGACAGTGTTCCCTGCCTTACTTCTTTTTTTTCTTTTTGCGTGCGCTGTAAACAAGTGCATGATACGGAATATTTGCCTACGCTAGAGATCGTATTCTGAGCCTGAATATAGGTCAGAATGGAGACCAGAATAGAGATTGTATTCACTGTCCAACATCCAGAATACTCAAATCCGTGCATTTTATTGCTACTGAGGTTGTCAAGAATTATTCCAGATATACGGACTTCCTCACAATCAACTGTGCAACTTCGCAACGTTAGAACCCACATTTTAAACGTTTCCGTGCTGTCGAATTCTCCCGTGTTGGAACGAGAGCAGGCGCGCAGTGAGCCAGTCGGAGCTGTCAAGATGGCGGAGTTTGACACAGTGGCAGCAAGAGGAATGAAAGAGGAGGAAAAGCAGGCATTTTAATCAGGTTGCACCTGGTTTGCTACCCTACACTGGCGAGGCGAAAGCGGGAAGCAAATGAAAAAGGATACGAACTGATGCGTGCGCCCGCACAAACAGCGTTTACCGTGCATTCAAAGGTGGTCGCGGAGCTCATTCGCCTTTAAAAAGTGTAGCACGGCTTAGGTGGCCCTCTGCGCGGATAAACATTGAATACATAGTTTAAATATCGTTTCTTCTGTGACAATGTGTCAGCACTTCGAAGTGGTTGAACTAGGAACGGGGGTACATTGCAAAAGATGAGCCCATTCACGGTGGTGTTCGGACACCCGTGGTCGCCTTCCATTAACTTTCCGATATGATTTGTGAAGTCGTAACTAGTTCCTCACCCTTGATCAGCTGTGGGGCTGTTTTCGCTGGTGACATCTGGCACGCTTTGTTGCAAACAATTCGCGGCCAGGTTCATAGCAGCGTTCGCACTCCAAGCCAGCCGTTATCTCGCTCAGGCATACTGGTTGCGCTCTTCATGTGAAATCTGCTAATTGTTTCCTTTTGACAGCTGTTTGCAAGATGCGCAATTTACAATATGCGTCAAAACATACCATGTCGGTTATTCCTGAAGAGGTTCATCATATCTCGAAAGCCATGGTGCACTGCGTTGTGGACACAAGGATGACATTATGCAAAAAAAGAGCTGAGGCGTGCAGACAGGACACAAGAGAAGCGAAAAACACGAACGCCGACTATCAACTGAAGGGAGCACGGAGGCGAAAAAAGAAAGAAGACACAAAACTCATCTGGCCAAGCTCTGGAATGGTATCACCACGTGTCAGTCGGGTGCATGTGCCGGTCTACGTGAGAGATAACTGTTAAGGCACTTAATCTCTTCTTTATGTAAAGTAATCGAAGGCTGACTCACGCACGTACTTCCACCATTATATATATGCCATGCCTCTACTATAAGACGCGTATCTTCATTCTTATGCCTGTACAATATCGCGCATTCATCTTACTCTGGCGTGCAGTTACAATCTTGGCAATGTAAAAAGATCAGAAGGCGATACACCGGTTAACGACCTTTTGTGTTCCATTAGCCTCTGATTGATACACAGCCCTGTTTGCCCTACGTGGAACTGGCCACAGCTAAGGGGCATTTTACAAACCACACCCATACGACAGTCAGTAAAACTGTTGTTCTTATTGTGCTTCACTGGACAAATATCTCACCTTTTTTTTGCGTAATGAATCCTTACCAACTAGCTCAGCTTTCTGTCATTCTAAGGATGACATGTTTGCCTTCTTGCAACAATCAGTGTGGTTGCGCCGCGCTTTGTTCTTGGGGTTGAAATGACGTCACTCTTAACTCAAGCACTTAGAACAAACCACCCAGGAGCGGGAATGGCAAACTACGATCCTAGCTTTTGCTTTCTACACCCTGGTGAAACATTGTACGCGATCATGTTACACATTATCGAGCTTCCAGGTGGTACCATGATTAAATTGTTTACCGTTATAAGAATTATTTCAGTCTAGTGCGCAACATGACTGCAGCCTGCAATGACAGCGAAGTGCTTTCTTAAGACGTAGCACATTCTTGCAGAGTGTAAGGTTTGGTAGGTCAATCCCACCGCTGCCACCAGATGCAAGATTTGGAGTCGGGCTTGTAGGACGATCGGAGGAACTTGGGGCGACAGGACTAGGCGAGCAGGATTTATTTATAGTATTTACATTTGAACATGTGATACATTTACACAGTCTAGCGTGACCTTCAAATGGAGCCCGCAAGACGAAGCATACAGCAAACGAGCACACAGCTCACGAGTACAGAACACGACGACGAGCACACTCTAGCCGCCGACAACAGCTCGTTATATCCACTTCGTGTTCCCTAGATCCCTAGGTGAAGCAAAACGTTCGACGTCATCGCAAACCAGCCGCCTCTCTGCGGGACGTTTTGCAAACACACACACGCACACACAGGTTTCAGTGCCCCCTCCGCGGGCAGACGACCTTTGCAGCGCAGTCGTCGTGGTGTCCATTTTCTTGCGCCCCGTAGCCAGGCGGTCACGCCCGACCCCAGCCGGCGCCTCTAAATTCCAGAGCGGACCTCGCACAGTGACCTACGCCGCGGTCCATTGTCTGGTGTCTCGAAAAGCGCATGGGGAGGTTCCGCCAATTACCTACCCTCGAGAACTCCCCTGAGCTGTCCCTTGCCGCGTGGCTGCCGGTTGTCCGCAGTTCTCTGAAGTAAGTTCATGGTTGGTTAGCGCAGTCCTCGCTGGTTCCCTGAAGGGCGCCCTCACCGCGGGTGGATCGAAACACGTGCAGCGGGCTGAAATAACTTGCACGTTGCCACCTCAGCAGGCCATTCCTAACAAGAGATAGCTGTTAACTATACTTTTCTTCATCTTTCGTGGCATCAGTAGTTAGTGTCATCATGTATTCTTGGCCGACGTTGCCAGACTGAGAAACGTTACTTTTATACGTTTAAGATACGATTACCCGGGTCCGCGGCGTACGAGTCATGTGCTGTCGCTGTCGTCGTTGTTGTAGCCATCTTCATCGTCGAGCCTGTTACAGCAGTTATAGCCGGTACCTAGGAGAATACTAAAGAAGCTCACGAAGTCAAGCTCTAGTGGTAAATTACGCTGTTGCAATACCGACAAGGTCGGTCTAAAAGTGAGTGAAGGTAGGGTGAGCTAAGAAAAAAAAATCAGGGCAAGGGTAGTGGCCCTGTCATTGTGAAGTCGCCTCTCTGGCTCGAGGTAGGGTTGTCAACTCTCGAGGGGACCAAGTCGGGACGAGGGAATGTAGTTGGTCACAACTGACCCTGTCAGCACTGGTAGCCGCCAGTCTCTACGTGCAATAAAGTTGCATTTCTTTTTTTAAATTCTCCGATGTCGTGATTTACAGAAAAGGTACAGTAGTTTCCTGGCTAACACAGCTATCGATAAAGACAGATGCAGTGTAACCACTTATGGCCAACAACACAACAAATTAAATTATGGGGTTTTACGTGCCAAAATCACTATTTGATTATGAGGCACGCCTTAGTGGCGAATCCAGAAATTTGGACCACCTAGGCGTATTTAACGTGCACCTGTTCTCGCATTTCGTCCCCATAGAAATGCGGTCGCCATGGCCGGGATTTGATCCCGCAACCTCGTCCTCAGCAGCCCAAGACCATACCCACTAAGCAACCACAGCAGGTCCCACAACACAACCAGAACCACGACAAAAACTAAACCGCATTTAGGTTTATGACATTGCAGCAGAATACAAAAAACAGAATAATGTTCAACCAAGCTGTCAGGCATCATTTTAAAAAAAATATTGTTTATAGATCGTTATTAAGAAGATAGGTAAGCTGAAGTCGGGACATTTGGCGTCTTGAGTGTGTCAAATCGAGACTCCGGATGTTTACTCCAAAGTCAGGACAGTACCGCTGAATTCGGGACGATTGGCAGCCCGAGCTCCAAGTGATGTCATGTATTTTGACACGGTCCGCTATGGAAAAGTTATTCGTTTATCGTTAGCAAGGGTTACTTTGCATTCAAAAGGAAACAAAGAGTCAAACGAGCAAATTCCGAAAACATTTACTTTTTCGGCATGCAACCGGCAAAACACGTGAAAATACTTCGAAATCCGTGACATAACAATGCCGTACTGGCGCTGCGATACAGTGCAAACTTGTAGTTGAGGAATGTCGACCTTCATTTTCACCGCTGGCAATAATCCTTTTCTTTCTTCATCAGGATAATGCAAATCTTTTGAAAGAATACCTGAAGGGTCTAAACTTGTGTACCGTTGGTCTGTAATGCCTCGTTAAGGCTTTCTGTTTAGGGTGATGTGCACAGCAGGACTGCAGACGAAGGATGGAAGGGCACGGCGGAGACCTGGCCGTCCATTGTGAGCTGTCGCGTTGTGCACATAATCGATTACCAATTAGCCCGGTGTTGCACCTTGCTTCTACTTAGGCACGCACTACGATTCTTCTTTGCTCCCTTTTTTTACCTTACGTCCTCTTGCTAGGTGCAAATGTGGCAAACGAAGACGCGGCAACAATCGCATACAAGCAGTAGTAAGCCATTGAACCACAACAGAACAGTAGAACATGCCACTGCAGAGCTCTCAAATCGTACAGAAATATGCTAAAACGTTTAAAAATGTGCCTTTGGTATGGTTGTGACAGCTCGTCGAGAAAAACGTCGCCGGCGGCATGCATGCTGATGACTGTGAATGCTTGTCTTCAGTTCGCCAAAGTAGAACAAGAGAACCAGATGAAACAAAACCGATACCAACGAGAAGTTTCGCCAGTCACTTGAACAGAAAGACAGGAACAAGAAAGAAAGACGGAAAGAAACGGATATTGGCATTTTCTTCTGCCTCCTGGTGAAAGAACAATACGTACTGTCGTTCGTTGAAGGCTCGTGCGATGCATGGAAACGCTGCTTGCGGCGGATGATGTCAGGTATGCTGCACGCTGCGCCTGGCTGAACGTCGTGTTTCCACATGCGCTTTGGAGCTGTGGCTGCTCTTTGCGGGCCAAACTTTCTATTACCCCGGGCGCTTCTTACGCAAAACATATACTGCCTTTGTGATCTCGCGCATCAGTGGACGAATTGAGACGTGAACGGTGACGTCGTTGCGTAGGCGTTTTTGTGTACGCCGCGGTTGTGCTTCGGGGCTCGCGTCGCTGTCTATCCGAATCGACTTCTTGCGGTAAAGTGTGCCGTTTTATCCGTAACTTGTTCCCGAAACGTCGAAAGGTGCTCGTGTTGTGGGTTGCCATCGTTTCTGCGAATCCGCTCTGTGTTTACTCAGTATCCACTCGGCGCGTGCTTCTGAGAACTTTAGGAAACGTAAGACGATGAACAACTGGAGCGCGTTGTATTATATTCATATTTAAATGTCATATTTCAGGAATCCGGGTGAAGTACAAGTCAGGACGTGAAGCAAACACAGCCTTGCAGCTGAGCCAAGGTTTTGTATTTGAGTTGCGAGCCAGCACGGTTTTCTTGGCTCTTTCGAGCACTGGTTTCGTTATGCATGAATATTTTAGAGAAATGCTCATAAAGTTATGTTGCCTTGCTGTTTACATTTTGTTGCCTTCGGTAGCCTTTCTATTAAGATCCGGAGCCGTAACGCATCTGCAGTGAGTGCTCGTGATGTAGAAAGGAACGAAGTATTTATTGTGGCGTGTATGGGATTCGAATCCACATTTTCGTGACTCGGAAGAAAGCGCCCGGTCTCAATGTCTGTTGTGCTTGTTTCTTGGCCACCGCAACATGTGACATACGCCGACTGCCGCTTCCATGTGCCTGCTCTAATGGGAATCTTTCTTCGTAAATCGGGGCTATCGATTTCGGCAAACGCTGTCTAGCCATTGGTGAGCTGTGCATGACCATCGCTCCACTCGTACGTGCGAAACGCCCACTCGTGCAGAATTGAGCGTTTTTCCGATGGGGCTCAATCGATAGTACTGCACCAGTACTTTACTCGAGCCTCGAAGTTGATCGCTCAAAAAAAAAAGAGCGTATTTTTTATACATAGATGTCTTTCGCGTGTGTATATCAAAAGCGCAGCGGTCGTCAACATCATCTTCCATCCCCCGCCCTTTATCAGATTTGGACGGCACGACAACCTCGTAATAAAACGATTATCTGTCACCTCTTACCTTTATCTTTTTGATGTCATACCGAATTTTGAGCACACTTCAACATGCACCCCCTGCCTCGCCGATTCTTGCAATTATTCCTTTCTAAGTCAAATCACATTTTATTTTTCGGTAAATATGTCCGAGGATTACGATACTCTCTAACGCAAAATTTGAGTGCAGCTTTATATGTGTTTTTATTTCGCGATATTGACTCGTCTACTTGTTTATCTTTTCCGGATGACCGCTTTTCACCTCCTAACAACTGTTATCGCACAGCGCAGGACGCGCCTGCATGTATCGGAAGTTTCTGGAATGCTATCGATGGTACCATCCGCTGTCTGTGACCAAACCTTATGCAATCTGATTGCATGTATGCGCCACACGAGTAATGCAGAACTTTGTGGAAGACACGCGGGTCCAAGCGATTACTCTGGAACATTCGACGACTGATGTATAAAAGCCGACGCGCTTGACCCGCTGATGAGATTTCCGACGATCGCTGACTGTGTTTGCCGCTATCGTTGGGCTTTAAGTGTAACTTGCTTTTGAGGGCACAAGTTAGCCCAATAAAGGTTTAGTTTCGCTATTTACAGTTTTGCTACTGTGTTCGTCCCAGTCACTACCACGTGACAATATCTTGAGGCAAAGAATCTGACACCGAAATCACCGCCCCGACTGGCAGGTTGGCCAGTGCCGCGGGCGCCTCCACAGAGGGAGGGGCCGTATGGCAACGCTGGCATGCTAAGCGGCATCGGAGCCAGCTGTGGAAGAAGACGAAAGCGTGAGCAGTGGCACGAGCGTGAGCGGCGGCCGGGCAACGCTGGCATGCTAAGCGGCATCGGAGCCAGCTATCTCAGAAGACGAGGGCGAGCTCGCGCGTTCGTGTGGTTGGTCCGACGGCGACGCCGACGCTCAACCCAAGAACGGGTGCCTAAGAGGGGCGTTCTAAAACACTGAATGGTCATTTTGGGCTAGAAACAACACAAGTAGCTTGACTGTGGCCCAAAAGACCTTACATGGCAGCAGCACGGGACTACTTACACAACGCAGTTCATGTAAACACTAACACAGCCTACACAGGCGTAATACGTTCTAGTAGGTTGCATTGGATACCGTCATATGTCACTATAATCAGTGAGAGTAATGTTCACATACCTACGATTATTTGGAACAATTTGCACTTCTTTATTTTGTGATAACTCCAACATTCTTGCAACTAACAAAACTGGAGGTCAACGAAAAAGAAATGAACCGTTTTTTACGTCACTCATTGCAACCTAATCATGAGCGAGCTACCGGGGAGATTAGGAGCATTGAATGTGCTCAGACATGGATGAATTTTGGGCCCGTGGTCACTATAGCAGCGTTGGAAGCTACACTGATTTCGTTCAATCGATGTTTCGGTGAGCCTTAGCCGTAGTTCAACGTTCGTGAAGTCGAACTATAGTCTTTTTCTCCGATACATCCAGCGCTCTAGGCAGTGTTCATTGTTCGTTTCTTTTGACGTTGTTTTTGCGGCTCACGAAAAGTACAGAAAGAAATACTTTCCATTCAGGCTCCGGGGCCGGGATTCATGCGTTGCTTCCCGCCAACAGCGGTGCAGACGTCTTCTTAATTCAAAGCGCTCTAAAGGCAAGCGGAGCCGCCCAATTAAGAGAGCTCGCCGAACCCCGCATTTACCGTATTTTTGCGCGTATAGCCCGCCACCGCGTATAATCCGCACCCCCATTTACAACAGCCCGGAAATAATAATAATAATAATAATAATAATAATAATAATAATAATAATAATAATAATAATAATAATAATCCCCGCGTATAAACCGTGGAAGTAGCTGCATGCAATACTGCGTGCTCATATGTTTGCAAAAACAATCTTCATTCGCAAATGCACGACTTCCTACGTCGTATCTTCAGCCAGCGGCTTTGTTCCCCCATTCTTCGGCGATGCTGAGAAAGCTGGATTCGCACGCCCGACGTTATTGGGGACGAACCCATCCCATGATATGTGACGTGAATCGGATCACTTCGCAGCTAGCACTCGCACGACAGAGGATAACGGCGCGGACCAAGATCAGTTCACATGGTCGTGAAGGCGAGGCTGGAATTCGGTTCCGTGCGATTGAAGCGCTATTGCATTTCGGGGGGCAAAACACTAGTGGTTGAAAATTATGCATCAAATACGTCACCAATGGAAACAATTGAAAAAGTACAGACAACGTCATTACAGTAGGAGAATGTGAAATCACAAGCTGTTTACTTCCATCCACGAATAATTATGAGTACGAAACTGTGCAGGCTTTCTGAAGTTTGCTTGTGGCAATGCATGCTGAGTTATGCCGAGATTGCAATACCGTGTTTGACACCGTAATGTCATCAAAACTTGCTTATGCGTAGCCATAAAAAGTAGTGGCAAGTGCCTTTTCATGAAAGAATATGCTTTAGCTTCGTCTTCAGTACCAGAGAAAAACTACTGGTGGCACGCGCGCTGTTTTAGTGAAGGTGAAAGTGTGGCTTTTGTGCATTATTTTACGGTATATGTTGATTTTATCTTAACAATGAAATAACAAATAAGTGTTCGTAATAAGAACACGTTCATGTGGTACTTAGTTCAAAATCTGTATGAACCCATTGCCACGAATTCATGCAAAACTCTCAAGACTGACCGGTGTAATGCCTGCCGTTATAGAATGAGGTCTATAAATGCAGATGGGTTACTCGTAATCGATTGTGACACAATGTTGTAGCGAATGTTCTCACTTACGATTCATTTGTACTGTTGTTTGCTTTTTGTATGCGATGTATTGTGAACTGGAACAGAAGACGACTTGGCGCAACAAGCCTTGACCGCTAAACGTTGACTTTTTTCCACCGAGAAGTTGGCTCCCCAATATGTAAATGGCATTGCCATACATCCACAGGGCGTCATTGCAGGATGTGTGGGATTCTATGGGAGCTTCTCTACCGTGCATATATACCTTGGCGCGGGTGGAGAAGCCCTCGTATCGGCAACGGCGAAGGAGCAAACGCGACCGAGCCGAAAATCTCAACGGTGATTTGGCTCACCGCCGTATCGCGAGGCGCTTGGCGCCGACTGCGGGAGCGCAGCGGGCACGGGTGGCGTGCCGCAAAGCGGACGAGAATGTGTGACCGGGAAAGAGGGGGCCTTCAACACGCAGGACAGGGAAGAAGGTGGAATTCCCTGGGAGATAACGAAACGTTGAATGGCGGAGAACCTTGCCTTGAAGTGCGGCTTCACTGCAGTGCGGCGCGCTGCCATGAACTCCACGCTCCCTGAGCTACATCCCCAGTCTTCCTTTGATACGTACTTATTTCCTATTTATTATTGCAGCTACCAAAGTTTGCTATGGTCTTGAGCTGACCGTTACGAAGTAAGCGGCAGTACCATGGAGAACGCAGACCGAAAAACGTTAGTCACGTGTACAGTGGCGCAAATGCAACTCTATAGGTGAATTTGTGTTTCGGTCGCTCCCTGTTAAATGCACAGGCACGGAGCTCCAGGAAAGGTCATATACGGAGCACTTCCATCTCCTGCTTAACGATCAACCACAACAAAATTGTTAGACTGCATAAAAAGCCTAGTTTGAGATAGTGCAGATATACAAAAGCCTTCGTGGAAGATTTTCCGTTCGACATACGAGTGGATACGTCACGAAAAACTCGCAATATTAGACGTTAATAATACTGACACTGGGAAGAAATGCAGCAGATCGGACGAGTTGGAATCTGCGTACAGGGAAACTTTGCGTGAGTGCATAAAGAGTCAGAGCACGAGTACAGGCACGCACAAGTGTGGGTGCACACAAATGATACTGAGCCTTCTGTTAAGCGGAGTTGCTGGCTACTAGCGAATGCAATGGACGTCGTGAACGCGTCATGGTTTCAGAGGCAGCATGCGCATACGTACGTAGCGAAATTCGAATCCATCCTATTCGCAATATGCGTTTATTTGCTCATTACCGTGCAGCCGTGGATGCGGGAAGGCGAACTTTCTTTTTCTCTTTTTTTTCTTTCCTCCTAACGGCCGTCGCCGCCGCTGCCACGAATGCACAGAGACCAGAGCCATCTGGTAGTGATGCAAGGAACCCAGCGGCGGTGGCGTGCGCCTCCTCCGCTGTGACTGGTTGGCCTATTCAGCGACAGAAGAGCCACGCAGCTCCTACGGTCACGAAAACCGGGCCATGTTCGCATAGAAAAGCTTCGCTTTTAAACGAAAAGAAACGCCGCCTTTGCCGACCGACAGAATTGTCTCGTGATTCAGAACGTACGGTACTTCAGCATGGCCTCCGTGATTAGGTGACACCCACGGTTTTCAGCGGTGCGCTGAGGCTTGCGTCACATCCACTAAGCACTAGGTGCACACGTGGTCTACTCAGGCACTATTTAATTGCTGATAATAGGAAATTTAAACAATGCCCAGCCTTGCAGTTTGTGACGGTTGATTCAGTAACATATATAATACTCGTACGTTGCCAAAGTGAAATTTCGTTGCGGTTGGCCTTCAGTTACGTGCTCGTGGGAACTCCGGACTATGCACTTTTAGCGCCGTTTCTATGTATTTCCGCGAAAATATGTGGGGCGGTAAAATAAATAAATGTGCTTTACGCGCCGGAACGACATTCTGATTATGAGGCATGCCGTTGTGGGGGACTCTAGATTAATTTTGGCCACCTGGGGTTCTTCTACCTGCGCCCAGTGGATGGTACATGGACCTTTTTGCATTTCACCCCCACCTAAATCGTGCTGCCGCGGCCGGGTATGGAGTCAGCGACCTTGTGCTTCGCCGCACAACGCCATAGCTGCTAAGCCAGCGCGACGGGTGCGTTGGCTTCACTGCATGCAACTATGCGTCGAGGCAAACAAGCGAACGGTCCGGAGCGTGCCGCCGTTAAGGCGACAGCGGACTGACAACGGCAGGACTGTCACGGAGAACTTGTTGAGCCCCGACGGCACCGGCTGCAGGAGCGCGACTCGACGTGCAGATCGCGTGCGCACGCGCCTTGGTCCGGCGAGCAGCTTCTATGTTTGCCGGCTCGTACTTCGGCGCAAAATTGAAGCGAGTTGGTCCAGATTCATTATGAGCGCTTGTTCTGGGCGCTTCTTTTCTCTGTGTCGCCGTGCTTTGTGCGCTGCCGTCAGAATGGACTCATACGTTCATCGAGTTAGCCAGCTCGCCGGGCACTGTCGAAGCTAACTTCGCTCACAGCTGATAGCTGCCGACGATGCGCGGGTTCGCTCTCCCGGCGGAGATGTGTGCATGTGTGCAACGGATTTAATTAAAGAGGCAGGCGTAAACGAAGTTTACGGACCCTCGCGCTCCACTGAAATCGTAGCCGGGAACGCGAGGATGGTACGGTATATATATATATATATATATATATATATATATATATATATATATATATATATATATATATATATATATATATATATATATATATATATATATATATATATATATATATATATATATATATATATATATATATATATATATATATATATAAAATGTGGTCTTGAAGATGCGACGTCTCGAACCGTGGGCTGTCCGAGCTCTGTCCTAGGAGCGCGCAATTTGCGTTTAGTGTTCGCCCGACCGGCAGTGCGCCTACGTTGAAGGGTTCTCTGGCCTCTTTGTGACCGATTGTTGACCCGTTTCCTCTACTGACTCCAGAATTTGACGACTCGAGGCTAGCTGTCTGATCCAATCGTGTTTCATCAGTATAACTGACAAGCTGCCACCGCGCTTGAATTGGTTCAGCTTTCACGTCACCATCTCCGTCGCGCGAGGTTTTCCAAACGTATCGCAGTGTTGGTGGAGTCCGTGGAGGGGATGCGTATAACTTCAATTTGTCACTTCAGCAACTGGCATTACTATTTCATCGAAATGCTGTACAGTCCAGGCCTGCCGGTGATACGAATTGGGGCAGATATCTACATTCTAGCATTCAGGTTAAGTGCCAATCTAAGTAGATTTTCCTTAGAAATTAAAACAACGTGTGATCGAGTTAGACTGGGCTAGTGGGACTTGAAAGCGTGTTTTTGCACGATGTGACCCGACAATTATAGAAGCCGTTTATTGCAAACGGCACGTACCGCACATGCGGCGGTGTAGCGTGCCGAGCGCAGCACATCCGCAGAGACAAAGAGGATGTCTGTCGACCCCATGCTTGGCGCCTGGCTAATGTCCCGTAGCTGTCTCGTGCGCCACGTACGCCCCACCTCGCCTTTCTTCCCTCTCCATGCAGCGCACTTGCGCGCATGTGGGCGGTCTCGACGCGCTGACAGCAAAGATCCTCGCGCAGTAACCCTGTTTCCTCTCAATGAAACAGACCAGCGTTCTACAAGTTATCAGTCCCGTACGCCAGCCATTCCTTCTCGTCTGCCGAGTATGTGCTATGCTCTGCAATGGCGGCCTTCGGTTTCGTCGGTTTCCACCTACCAAGTATCCGCCTCTTTGCATTCAACGACTCGCTAAGGCATTCCTGGGTATCGTCCTGGCCACATCTTCTCAGGCTGACCTCATTTTCTCTCGCTACCAGAGTAGACTGCCGTCACCTACTTGCCACCATTCCCCGTCTGCTTTTATTATGAGAAGATGCACAGTAATACTATTTGCTCTCGAACATTTGCTTCTCGAAACTCGGATGTTGGACCTTGTCCTCGGCTTCGACTGGTCCTGGGAACGCAGTACTTCCGAGCGCTTGTCTTTCTCTCTGACTTAAATTGAAGTATTCAGCTCAATATCCATGTTTCAACTACTTCGTCATATCACCTATTTGGCTTTATCTTCGGTTTGCAAGCAGCTCTTCTTGTCACGAAATGCTCTTGAAAGATATGCCATAACGTCCACACCCTGCTGGCCAGGTATTTTTCGATGGCTTCTTCCAATGTTGAACAAAGCTGCTTCTTAATGTCGTCACCATTCTTCGGCCGTCCAACCGCAGACATTCGCGTTAAGGATTCCAATGTCTCACAACACATGGTTTGTGCTGATTGCAGAGACCTATTTCAGAGCGATAACGTCTGCTATGCGTAAACAAAGCCGTGATCCGTTTGCCGGCCAGTCACAGCTGCCGGCAGAGCAGTGCTTGAACCAGCGTCGCGTTGCCATCCGTTCTTGAGCGCGAACAAGAATTCAGTCCTTGAGCCGATCAAACGAACTCTACATTTCACAGCGCAGCGTGTTTTCAGTGAAACAAAGTGGAGACGTCCATGAGCCGAGAGCCTCATGAGCGATTCCTGTGCTGGTCTCCCACGTGCGACACTGGGCGCGTGTGCCGAGTACGCCCTCGTTGAGGCCGTTGAATGAGGCACGTTGCAATGAAGCTACAGCGACACTCTTCCACTTCACGGATTATCTTTTCGATGCTTAGGAACGCTTCTTTTTCTTTTTTTTTACAATGCTTCTGCAACAGGTTATCGGTTCAAGTGTTTCTAGGCCTGTCCCAAGGCATTTGAAACTGGAACATTGTTACGCTGCTATCGAGTTGGCTATCTTCAAGTGATGGGGAAATGGGATGGGAAAAAATGTGTAGTACTGCCGTGCATTCCTGCTTTTATATCATCCTCCTTGACGAAAGAGGATGATAAACTTTCACTGCCATTCATTTATCATTTCTTTAATTCATTTAGTAAGTACAAGTAATGTCCTTGTTGGCTGACTTCTCATGATACTGTACGATTAATAAAGATCGGCCCCTCGGCTATAACCCTCTTTTCTTCTCGTCCTTGGCCAAGAGCATTTTCAGTATTGTCGTTATCTGAATGAACAATTTGAATCTGAAACTGCTCTGCAACGCGCTTCGAGTTCGCATGATCCCATTTGCCAGGAGGTGTCGTGAAGTTTCTTTCATGACTTATGTCTTTGCTTTGATCCTAGGCTGTCTATCGTACTGTTGCTCATTCTGTTTTTTATCGGGAAAGTCAGCCCTTTATTGGAATGCGCATTGGACGTGTATCACTTGTGTCGTGTTTCATTATCCTTAAACCTTCAGTGCAGTGATTTTCTTAGTTGTTTGTAAAACAGTCGAGATGGTTACGTTGCTGACGGCAAACTGTGCGCTACGATGCGACGCAATGAGAAATTCTGATACGTAGCTTATTTTCCCGATGCTCCATTAGAATTTCTTGCGGAAGTGCGATCAATCGTGCGTGTCACACCATTAAGGGAACATTAGTGAAGCACGAAAATAAATGACGAGTTAGTGAGCCGCTTTCTGTACTCGAATAGCAAGACGAAAACACTGTTCATGCTTCCCGTACATGTGCGATATCGCGGTTATCACGCTGTGGTAGCTTGGTCCGAATGTTCGCTAATGTGTTGCACAGGCGTTTACAACGTTCGATTAGTGCACCGCCCAGCTACAACGTCTTGTGCATAGCTTTCCTGGCTTTCGCAGCTGATAGTGGAAGAATGTCATGTTGCAAATAAATAACATAATTTCATTTCATTTATTTTCACCTTCAAGGCCCGGAGGCATTACATAAGGAAGGGCTTTAATCCTTGCGACATTGTTCAGACGAATGTACGGATCAGTAAAGAAACAACAATAAACAAGAACAAGCTAGGAACAACTGATTTATCTGTCGGGGATTATTTTACAGCGAGAGAGAATGTTCTCATCCATCTTACAAAGAATCGTGTCGCTTGCACTCTCCAAGCGCTACAATGCGCCTGTGAAAACACTCTCTCCAATTGGTAGGCTACATGAGCAATGGCATAGCATCAAGTACACGCGCATGCCTCCATGTCTATTCTAGGATCTCTTTAAAGGGTGCGTATTCTAAGTTTGTGCTGTACTGTGCGGTCAGTTCAGACGCTAGCGACTTGGGTAGCCCGTTTGAAAGGGTTGAGCGACGCACAGGTACGGATCGTGGGCTTCCTTGGCGGTGCGACACTGTGGCAATCCACTCGTCGGCCGCCTCCATCAACGCCCTTATTTACATCTCGGCGGCGGCCCACCCGAGGCGAGAGACGGCTCACGCACAATCGCCCGCAGAAAGCCGTCGCGCGCCGCCGCTCGTCGCCGCCTCGCTAATTCAGGTGGAGCAAACAGTGCGCAACCAAGTGGCAAGGACCCCCATTGTACGCGCCTGTCTCCACCTGGCTTCGACGTCCACGCGACGCCCGCTGCGCGCACGATGTGTGCGCGGACGAGGCGGCGTTGCCCGAATCATCTGCAGGTATAGCGCTCAACCGCGCCCGCAGATCACGCCTAACTTTGCTCCATGAGCGCCACCGCTGCCGCATCGGCTAGTTAAAGGCTGTAACAAAAAGTGCCGGTGAATGGCGTCTTTCGAAAAAGGGTGGCAGATCGGCGCACTTTCTGTTCGTGGCCTCGAAACTGCTTGTTTCGCTAGTGCATCCACTCGTTCATTACCAATGATACGAACACAGGAAAGACGAGCCCTGTGTTATAAAGGGGATAAATCGCTCAGGAGCAACTCTAATCTACAGAAAACGAACAAGATCGCCCTTCAATCAAGGATCGTTGTCTAAGAACTGAGCGAGCTTTCTCTCCGTTATGCACAGAATGCAAAGAAATTGGCGTCGCGTAACACTTCATTTAGTCCTGCAAATGTCTTAATGTCGAAATAAATAACTGCTTATCAATTTTCAAATAGAGGACCCCGCATTCGTGCATGATACAGATAATGTTCTAGAAGGACCGAGCATAGTTCGTAAGGAGGTTGGACGTCTTCTACCCGCATGTCCACTAAACTTATGATCACGTGGTAACCCGTTACTAAACGTCAAGCGAGACCCGCCCAGTCGAGAGACGCCTAAACGCTGTCGGCCCACGCTGCCAGGGTAACCCCACCTGTAGCATGCACCGTAACCAACCATAACAAAAGAGCTACGAGCACACTACGAAAGCATTGCAGATAATTAGTCACCCGGTCCGTTGCCACAGCCGATGTGACCACCACCACCACCACCACCACCAGAACCTCTATTAAGTCCACTGCAAGATGAAGGTGTCTCCTAGAGATCTCCTAATACGTTATCCTAAGCCAGCCAAACACCCATCAGATGCCTGCAAATTTTCTAGTCTCGTCAATCTATCATTCCATGTGCTTTTATTCCGCCCAAAATATCGTTTTCCTCCCCTCAGAAGAGTTGAGTTGCGTTGAGTTGAGTTGACTAAACTCAACTCCCCTCGAAAAGCGTGCTGTATCGGTTGACTGTTTTGTTGCAGCTGTGATCGTCTGTCGCCGCGTTCTTTTCAATGTGTACCTTTTTGTTAGTGTGCTAATTTGGCTGCGCAGTTTCTGACTTGAGCTGCTTGCATGGCGGAACCCAGTTCGCTATCGTGGTTCAAATGATAACTTATTTCTGACAGCCCAAGTAATTCTAACGCTCATCTAACAGCATTTTTGAAGGAAAGTGTAAATTGACAAGAATATGTTCGCATTCCGGATTCTGATGCCAAAACACCAAGAAACGCAAACCAGCAGTCCGGCTAAGAAATTATGCAACAACAGCCAGTAAGCAAAGCAACCGTGCAGTTCTGGAACATAATATAAAAATATTATCTAATTCACCATAGATATCCCGAGCCGATTGTGTTGGTAACATGACGCGTCGTAATCACGAACTAGTTGGGACACAGCTACAAATCCACGAACATAGTTACAACAACATGTGCCTCTTGCATCAGCAGTCACGTAGTTCCATCCGGCCCTGATTACTCATGGCTTTCAATATCGCAGCAGCCTTTCCTACGACTACTGTAGAAATGTCCTATATGAGGTTTTCTTTCTTCTTTTTTTTCTTTTATTCGTGGGGTTTCCTCTGGAGGTGCGCGAAAAATCAGCAAACACTGATTGGTGCCGCTTTCCAGCAGCAACAATGAAATCACGTAAAAAGGCTGCTGTGCCCCGGACTTTCCCCCGGGCATTCTAGTTACTCTGTCGAAGCCCAATGAGCTCCGCACCTAGCCACCACCGCACTGAACAGCACCGGTGCCGTAGGAGCAGTTTCTCCGCGTAACAGCGGTGCGTCGTATTTGTCCAGGTCCACTGCTAGTACGGCGCGACTCCTGTCGCAAGTAATAATCGAGCGGAGCCTATAGCATGGCAAATGCACGGGCCCTCCCCTCGTCGCGAACAGCACACGAACAGCCTCTGGCTGAGCGGCGCCTGGAGATTACTACTGCTCGCTTTGTTCGCGAGGAGCTCGTCTTCGGAGTGTTCATGGCTACGTAGATAGAGGAGCAGCTCCCCTTTTGTTGCGCGCCTCTGCGTCACGCGTGCAAGTCGACGAACTGCGGGCTTCGTGATCGAAAATGGAAGCAAAACTCGAGTTATGGTTAAGGAACGAAGACCTAAGAAAAACTACGCATATCCCAGACACTGTGGGAATTGGTTTTGGGCGAAACATTTTGCAGGTAGTAGGCTACCCGGAATCGTTTGGGGTCCCGTAAAACGTCATGTGGTGGGCTATCCTTTTTCTGTAAAGCGAGCAGTTTTATATCTTAATGTTTATGCCGCTGCCAATAATTCATTTATATTGTGTGCACTTACATGCGATACGATAGGCTACTGCAGTGTTAGCAGTGTGTGCCCTCTGGTTAAAGTCTGCATGACAAGATGTCGCTACTAGCGTTGTTACTGCCGCACACCCCTCCGGTAAACCGCTGTTGCCCAAACTGCAGCATGTTCACCAACAAGCTAAATACCTTTGTTATCCAATTCCGGCCAGCATTGAATATGCTGAATTGATTCTGTGGAATTCCGGAACGTATAGAGTAAATTTTATTCAAAGGACCAATTGCGATACACCTCAGAGTAGCAAGAAACTACAAAGGAAACCTCGTATAGGTTTCTCAGAAAGAAACCTGCACAGTTGAAGATCGTCATTTTTCATGGATCGAATTGCGGAATTTGCGCCTTTCCGGAGTGGTCGCTGTTTCATCTGGCCTAACCAGGAAGCTGGTAGATCTGCAGCATTGGCTGTTCTACAACACTTGGACGTACATTTTTCTACAAGAAATTACTCATGAGGACTATGACGCTGGTGTCTACACAAGCTCTACTCGCGGACAACTTTCTGTGCCAATGAAGGGAAAGCTACGGGGGTGAAACGCGAAAAGCAAGAGTGCTTTTGAAAAGAAAGGAGTCCTACATTATCATCCGTGTCAGTTTAAGCTGGGGAAGATAAGACGTAAACAGTCGATATGCACTTTTAAACAGTTTGCACCCTTTTGGCCTTATCTTGTACCACAACAATAATCGCCGTCTTTCTAGCCCACATTTCCTTTCTTTGAAGCTGCGCACCTGGTACTTCCAGGTCACGAACGGATGCGCCTTATCAGCATTACGTAACATCCTCGACGGGAAAATAGCGAGCGCAGAGTTTTCAAGAAAGAAAACGGAGGCAAGGCAGATGCGATTATTGCTGTGGGCGAAGATGAGTCCGCATGGGTGCAAACTTGTTTAATAGTCTACAACAGCAAAATAAGACAAAGCACGCTCCCTCCCCCCCCGCCCCCCCTTACTAGTCTTAAATTTCACACTTATTTCCGCTTTTCTCTTCCGCGTTTGGGCAAATTCGAAATCGTCGCGCGTGCAAGCTAAGCTCATTCCAGTTTCTATTGTAAGAAACCAAAAGCGTTGTCAGCCGGAATACTTGGCATAGTAACACATGTGCGGAGCCTTCGCCCCTCTAGTTTTCCCTTGATTGCCACAGACAGTTGTCCGCGAGCATAGCTACAAGCATAATGGTGAAGCCAGCATGAGAATGATCGCTAGTGCATGGATTTGTCTAAGATTCCTCCTTCTGACTTCAAGCGAGTTTGGTACTTTGCAAATTGATTCCTTTCTACAAAATATTGCGTTACAAGCAACGTGTCCAAGCGATCACGCATGTGCGCAGAAACTTGTTGCGTTTGCTTGGCTACGAAACCGTACGAAAGCGATAATGCGTGATAAAGATCGGCATAAGAACGCTTGAAGACACAAGCACGAAGATTAGGTAAATCTACCTACTATACTCGTCTTCTGCCATGGGGTGCTATGCTATACTGGACATGGAGAAATTCCGCCATATTGTTTAATTCACCATTTTGTCAACTCTGATTGGCATAGAGGGTAGCTATATGGCCTCTGATTGGCTCAAAATACCGCCGTTACAGAATTCGACAATGTGGGGGAATTTGGTGATGCACAGAAGAGCACCTATGGTAGTTGAACAATCACAACGCCCCAAAGTTCCCTTTAGCAATTTTAGAAGCAAAGTCTATGTTTCCAGCAACATGAGACCCTATATCGAGCCGATCCTAGTACGAAACGACGGATGAGCTGGCCTAGCCGCAAGTTCGAAGAACAGCGGTCTCACGCTAATAATTTAGGGACCCTGGGTCTCACAGAGGTTCCAGTCACTGTGCACTCATGGTACATCGAGATACCGTGTGTGGGAAGAAGGACCGCTGAGTCACCATTGCAGCTAGCACCCCACCCTAATGTGTTTGGCAGATGCCAAGAATAACCGAAACGACCACCGCACCAAATGAACGAGAAATGAGCGAACACGAGTCACGCGAATGTTTTTCGGCCGTTTCCGCCTTCCCTCTCTGCACCAACACCCAATCGGTCCGCGGAATTCTTACCTCTCGCCTGAAACCGGTGTTTCACGCGACCCGCGTGTTTTTCTTTGGCCGACGTGCTCCCGACGATGTCTCGGTAAAGATAGATGAATCGCGTCTCGGCGTCGCCCCGCGCGCCTATTTTTGTGCCTCCCAGCCCCCCTGGCTTCGCGCACCGTTAGCCCTTTCCCCAAAACGCGCCCTTTCTTTCCATCGAGAGGTTCTGGCAGGGTTGAAAGCAGCCCGGGGTGCGCGGCTGTGCCTCCCGTTCTTTAACATGCAGCTATCTACAGACAGACATATAGATAGATAGATAGATAGATAGATAGATAGATAGATAGATAGATAGATAGATAGATAGATAGATAGATAGATAGATAGATAGATAGATAGATAGATAGATAGATAGATAGATAGATAGATAGATAGATAGATAGATAGATAGATAGATAGATAGATAGATAGATAGATAGATAGATAGATAGATAGATAGATAGATAGATAGATAGATAGATAGATAGATAGATAGATAGATAGATAGATAGATAGATAGATAGATAGATAGATAGATAGATAGATAGATAGATAGATAGATAGATAGATAGATAGATAGATAGATAGATAGATAGATAGATAGATAGATAGATAGATAGATAGATAGATAGATAGATAGATAGATAGATAGATAGATAGATAGATAGATAGATAGATAGATAGATAGATAGATAGATAGAGATTGATTGATTGATTGATTGATTGATTGATTGATTGATTGATTGATTGATTGATTGATTGATTGATTGATTGATTGATTTGACTGGGAGATAAGGTGGATAGGTTGGAAGCACGTGGCTTCTGCACGTCTAGTTGACTTATTCTGAATAAGGCGCCATGAGTGAGGAAAACTACAAGAAAAAAATAGTGATTATCACGGTAAAATGAAAATCATAAAATAGTGGATGACGTGATGTCATTTGAAACATCAATACAACGTTACCCCTCCACCGTGTCAACATTTGCCAAGCGCGGCGCGGTTTAGACCAGAATGTTTTACACGAGAGTCGCAAGGGCCCTTTCGATTGGGATAAACCCCAAAGTAATCGGGCTTGAATATATAGACCTCGATTGGCGCCTTTCCATAGCTTGAACAAAGAAGCCAGTGGAACGATAAGAACAGGCTGAGAGTTATCGCCGTTGTTCTCTCGTGTTTCCATTTTGAGCCAATAAGGGAGTCTGTAGCAGCCCTATGAGCCAATCAGCGCTGACAGTATGGTTAATTCGTCAATTAACTGAATTTGACAATGTCCAGAAAGCATCCGTGTTTGTTAGACGCGGTGCAGAGATCGATACATTTCCGAACTACTGCGCGATAGCGTGTCTGCAGGTTATGTGAACGTCAGGGACCCAAGAGCTGCACTGACTACGCTTAAGCTTCGACAGCGCTGCACACATTTAGCTTAACGAAGTCACTTCTTAGCGTAGCACGTGGCGTTTGGATGGCTGAGTTATGTCTTTCCGCCCAAGCGCTTGTTGACGCGTGCGATTCCTTTGTTTTCTCTCGTATTATTCTGGTTGAGAAGCCAGCTTCACTATTTCTGTTCTTTCAGCTCCCCGAAAGTCAAGGGCAGAAAAACAAGGCTGCTTTCCCTTTCTTTCAATCTTCCACAAGACCCCCCACATCCCTCCCCTTTGCGCTTCAGGAGGGTGACGTCTTGAACGCACTGTTCCAGCGTCGTAAAATAGTTACAACTGGAGTTAGCATTGGAGAACCTCAAGTCTATCTAACAAGCTTGTGAACCCTAGCTATAGCGGTGATCTAGCCAAACTGTTGAAGCTTAAACTCTGGCTACAAAGCCCCCGAAGCAATAATATCTGGGGATTGTGTTTGCAGAGAAAGTGATGGTGGCGGATTCTCTCTACGTTGTAGAATCGGATTGTCGTTATAGCTTTAACGAAGACCTTCCCCGAGTTTTCCGGTGAACTCGGCGAAAAACAAGACGAAAAATAGAAGTGGCCTCGTTCTGTGCTTTCTATTCGCTATAGCTCGTGATGTATTGATTTGGTCTTCTATGGTTTCTCCTCATCTTTGTACATCCCATTCCACAAGCATAGGAGTAACCTCCTTGTCTTTCTCCTTTCTTTCGTATCGCTCTCTGGTGTTTCGATTCGCGGGAGCATAGAGCCGTGTCCTCTTAGTCAAGCCCGCAAAGGATATAAAGGGTAACCTACCCACTGACGGCGGTTGTTTCCCGTTTGCGAAGCGAACCGTGTAGTCCCTCTCGGCCACCCACCCTAGTTGCAGCTTTTCAAAGAGTCTATCGCGTCATCAGAATAGCCTACTGTCAAGATTTTCTCTCGCATGTATTCCGAGAATACCCCTCCCCTTCTCTCCGTGGGACCTGCCTTAACCTTTCATTACAATGCAGCTCCCTGGAACTACAAAACCCCGTCAGTTGCATCCATTGACCTCAATCAACTTATCCTGTTTCACATTTATTCAAAGTACGGGAATACTGTGCGCGTGTATACCGATGGCTGTGTCACACCATATGCCTCCACTGCAGCCTTCGTCATCACACATATTGTCACCGCTCTGCGGTTTAAACTAAACCATTGGTCAACGTCGCAGAAATCGTTAATATCCGGGAGGCACTTCGATTTCTCTCCAAGGAGCCTCCTCGTGCATGGATCATGTACTACGACTCCAAACCAGCATTTAAACGAGGGAATATATCCTCAGACGGGGCCCGTATTATTCAATGGCTATAGAAGTTACAGAGCATCTCGAGCATGCAAATAGAAATGGCCGCAATATCAACTTTCAGCGGATACCTTCACACTCTGGCACGATAGGGAAAGAACAGGCAGACGCTGAAGCGAAAACTGCTTTAAATAATGCTCCTGAAGTACGCATTCCATTATCACGAACAGTCACAAACGCCCTACTTCGTTGCGTAATGCGCAACCGTGCGTTGGAACACTGGAAACAACCAGGTCGACTACACAAACGAGGCAGAAATGGGACCGAAAAATGAAAATCCGTATGCCTCACAAGCTCAAAAGCATTTGTCCCGCGTACGCGCAAGAACGACAGCAAATGGTATCTTCCATTGCAGGCGTCGACAAGAGGCCGCTATCAGACGAGTTTCCTTTGGCTCCTTGGTCTAATGCAAACAGCGCAGCCCTGGTAACAAGTGCCGCTATAGCCTTCCTACAAGCCACTGGTCTGGACGCGCGGCTTCAGAGATGCCACAACGTTGTGAACTTCTACATACCCACCTCCTCCTCACATCATCATCATCATCATCAGCTTTTTTTCCTCCCCGTCCCGTTTCCCTAGTGTAGAGCAGCAGGCCAGAGCAAGTTATAGCGCAGGCCGATCTCTCTGCATTTCTGTAAAGAAATTTTTCTCTCTCACTCGCCACCTTCATTGTTCCGGCGTATTCCCGCATCGAATTTCGCGCTGCGGGGATCAGAAAAGGAAGATGCGGCGTGCTATAATTCCACCTTTTATTTTTATTTTCAATTATACTTGAAAACTGAAACTCTCTTTTGGTGGTGCTCGAGTCTCTGCGCCACGGAGGAGAAAAGCTTGCTCGGTGCTTCGTGACTAGAAACTCGAGACCGCGCAATTCGAGACCAAAACTGCTCGGTGGTCATGGTTTTCGAAAAGGCAGTTCGTTCTTCTGTGCGTGAGTGGTCTAATCGGCAGTCAGCAATATGTTAGTGTCGATTTTGTTTACACTTACCGAGCAACGTAATAACATTGCTCGAGTGTTTCCTTCCGAGAGTGCGCTGCACGCGTAATTGTCCGGCAACGGAGCTGTAAGGCGACACTGGAGTTGTAGCATTGCGGAGTTTGGCCAGTGCGAGCATACCTTTAATGATTTGTAGTGATCCAAACTTTTCCGAGCATGGCAGTTAGCAGGACCTTTTACTACTGTTTCCGCCGTCTGCACTATACGTCAACACTGCGCTAGAAAGGAGAAAGGATATATATATATATATATATATATATATATATATATATATATTAAGAGAGAGGTACAGAGATGGAGGGGTAGGGGTGGCGAAATTGAATTAGGTGTAGCCTTGCACCCTGCGAGCTTTGGAGTATCAACTGCAGAGTATCGTTAGTACTGTCTGCGAAGAAAGTTGTTGCGCGGTCAGGTCTTTAGACTGCCTAACCGTACGAAGCTCACAGATGAATCTTATCCGAAGGTGCTTAGGCCTTTCAAATGATTTCGTCTTCAGGTTTACGTCCTAGCATTTAGCTGTTAGTCATGTGTGTGTTCATAGCTTATTGTCTCGTGTGTTCGAACCAAAGATTTCAGTAACCGTGCTATCCATTAAATGAACGGGAATATGTTTCTCGCAGTGGTGCCTGGGCTCCTTGTTGCAGTCGAAGCGCCCACTGGTATCGTTAAGAAGAATACGCAAAGAGCGACAAGTATATAGTCGTGTGCGTCGCTAGTGTGACGTTCCCGCAGATTGATTACGCGTGCTGTTGGGTCGGCGTCATCGCGTTTCGTCGAGCTGTCGGGCGTCACGAGGCCGATGGCGATCGCTAACCCGCGTAACGAGCAGCACGAACGGCTCTTCGCCGCCGCGGTTATTGCTACAGAAGCCAGACCAACTCTGCGACGAGCAGTGGAGCCCTGCCAAGCATGCTGACATCGACGACCTTTCCACCTACACTCCGCCACGCATCCTCTAGTCTTCGTGGACACGGCTAGCTGTCGCTCTTCGTTAAGGCTTCGCCGTTACGCTTTTACATTTATTGCGTTGCGACGGCGTAGTGAGGAGGCGGAGAAGAAAGGCCGACTCATTAGAACAACATGCAGGCAGTCTATCTTTCAGGCCCAGCTTGCAACAGAAGCGCTGCCGCAATCTCAAATTCTTGGCACCGGCGGGTTTGGAGACCCGAGCGCTCGCACGCGTCGTCGCAGGCGTTGACGTGTCTTCGTCGAAGGCAACCTCTTCCAGGCGCCACCACTGCAGCTCAGCTGGGAAGCATTGTGTTCGCGACGTTGTCAGTATCGAGCGATTGCAATCATCGCCTGAGCATGTTCGTCTGAAACGTGCGTGCAATCTACCCCACTATTGTTTCCGCGTGCGAGGTTGCGAAGCGGTGTTGACAGTTATATCGTTGGACTACCGCAGTCATAACTCCTTCTCCTACTACGTGCAAGTGGCCTTCCCTGTAGAACCACCGCTTTCATCTCGCCCTCCATTGTCTCCGATCACGGAGATGTTTTTGAAAGCGGTGTTTCTTTGTGGAAATTTATGACAACTATTACCGCCACTTCCAATTGTGCGCTCGGAGTTTTTCAGAGGATTGTACTTTGTCATGTTGATGTTTTGCGCAGCCGTGACTTATTATTATTATTATTATTATTATTATTATTAGTTTCATTTTTGAGTACTTTTTTGCCAGTGAGGAAGAATGTGTGTACAATACGAAACCCAGATTACCCATGAACACATTTGGCCTTTCGAAGGCCGATCTGGTTTAGTGGTGTTCTCTATCCCGGTATCTCGCTTTGTTCACGCTTTGGTTTTCGCGCCGACGTCAAAGTTTCATTGAAGATTGCATGGTGTTCTTGCAACAGAGTAGATCAAGATGCAGGCGATTTTAATAAACATGTCATTGAAGAAAATAATTGCTGAAATTATGTGATTTTAACTTGGCATAAAACACAAGAGGTTTCAAACAAAATGGCAGAAATTAATGGAAACGATAACTATTTATTTTATTTATTTTGGATACGTTCCTTTAACGTCAGATGACATTTGTGTACGTCATTTGTGTACGCGAGCATCGCACACGTAATGCGAAGACGTGGCATCGTTCCCCAGCTGTGGCAAGTTGTTTTTTTCATCCACTTTCATTGCCATAAATTTCTCATTTCCTTAATTCAATTAGTAAGTACAAGTAATTTCTCCTATGTTTTCCTTGGTGTCTTTGTTTGTTGCCTTCTTATAATATGATTAATAAAAATCGGGCCCCTCCGTTAACCCACTTTCCTCTCGTTCATTACAGATTTGAGGGATTACTACGGAAGATTGCATGAAAACAGTTAGTAGTTCCTGATTGTGCAACATTAGCTACGACAAGAAAACGTAATTATTAATTAATACATATCAGTCACTAAATTACAAAACGAAACATGATAAAATGACTATTTCTTTATTATACATTGTTGGCTGAAGCGTTCAATAATTTTTGATGCTCTTCGATAGTGGCCAATACGGCGAAGGTTATTTCAATCGTTGGACGCGCATGATAACCTGCTATCACAAGTAAAATTTCAATATTTCACATCTTGCAGTTACATATGACCCACAAGGGGCTTCATACGAGAGGCTTCAGGAAGCAATGCAAGCGCCGAGCATAGCCTGCAAGTAAATGGCTGGGTGGAAAATGATTTACAAAACACGGCCTCGGTACACCTTACCGGTCTTCAAGCACAGGCAACACGTGCATGCACATGTGCGCTCCGTTTCGTTACTCTGCGCACCTGGGCAGGGCCGCGCGGGCCCATCGCATAGTTGTGCACGCGCTCGCTCAGCTGCTGCACGTCTGGGCCGGTAGCGGGACATGGCCCGACGGCTCCCGAATTAGCTGCCGCTCCCCTGCCGTGGGCCTCGGAGACCTCTCGTGCCAGGAGCGCGGTCGACCCGAGACAATGCGTCGCGGGCGCCACCCCGCTTGCAAAGCCCCGGCAAGCTTCGCATACCGAATGGAACAACCCGTGTCTTGCAGCGCCTGTGTGTGCTGGACTTCTCTCGCAAACAACGGCGAGCTGTCTCTCGCGACAGGGTCACCCCGCGTCGCGATCCCATTCACGCCTTGTCTTCCTTGGCAATATTTTCCTGCCTGGTTCTAAGTGCGAGGTCGCCGGTTCAACTGCCTATCGCGGCTGCGGCACTCCAGCGGGGACAGAGTGCGAAAGCGCTTGCGTACAGTTTTCTGGGGGCGCGAGTTAAAACACTTGTGTGGTCAAATCAATCTATCAATGAGGAGCCCTTCACTAGGGTGTCTCACATGCTTTGAGGCGCAGAGGGTTTATGCTCACTCACTCACTCACTCACTCACTCACTCACTCACTCACTCACTCACTCACTCACTCACTCACTCACTCACTCACTCACTCACTCACTCACTCACTCACTCACTCACTCACTCACTCACTCACTCAATCAATCAATCAATCAATCAATCAATCAATCAATCAATCAATCAATCAATCAATCAATTATGTTCCTCTATGAAGCGAAGTGAGCCAAAAGGATGACCTTCCACCGAAAGCGGCCTCATTTTTAAGCTTTACCTGTTCAGAAAATGATAATAAACATGTATGTGCAATTATATCGCATCGTGGAGCTCTGCATGCGAGCCTCCGGTGGTGTAACGTGCATAGGTCCCGTACTTTCCCCTCCCCCACGAGGAGACCATGTCGTCATCGTTATTCTCGTTCGCTCTGGTTACCTCTTTCTACAGCGACGTATATGCACGTCGGAGCCGCAACGTGACGCTCTAATTGTCGCTGTTTCAGTACGCGAGCTGTAGCGTAGTACAGAATTTTAGGTACTGAAAAGCCTGCCGCGCACTTTTAGATTCTGCACTTTGACACAACCCCTTCAGTCACGGTGTTCACATCTGTGTACGCGACCTATTTTTGCCATTTCTGTGCAGTCGTAACAAGGAATAGAACACAGACATTAAGCTTGAGGTAAATTGAACCTTCTGCTGAACTAAATAACTTCCATTTTACTTCTGAGTGCATGTATCGTTACAGAGTACCACTTTGGTGAAGGTACCACCGTGTTTTATATGACGTTTGACGGGGCATGTCGCTAGCAACCTGGAAATATTTTTTTTTATTTCTTGAAATACTTTAGGCCGTTAAATAACTTGTGCGTGTAGTTCGAGTGGTTGATTCAATTCTTTTTATGAAGGAACGTAGCATGACTGACTTTACAATATTCAAATATTTGTTTACTCTGTAATTATGATGACTCATCAAGTGCACAAAGAATCATTCCACCACCTTGATTTGCTTTCAGTAGAATCTCAAGCACACTGGCATAAAATTATCGGTGTTTCACACATGTATCATCAGTCGATTACAATTCATGACTGAAGGGGATAATTAGTATAGAAGACATATCCCAAAGAATAAGCGCTCATTGCTGCAGAGTTTATTCGTTACACATGTGGTGATTATGTGAGAGAACATCGATCAAGCAATAAATAAATAAATAAATAAATAACATGTAGGATGTAGGAAGGCTCGCGACAGACTTCTGGCAGTGGTATGGGTTCTCAGCTCGGGAATACTTTAGTGAAAACTCCGGCTGACCTAGATGTTCTCACTCGTCTACTGGATTTATGCTCGAAGATAATGTGAAGTGTCCCGAAATCATTACCGCATGGTATTGTGCGACCGGATCTAGGACAGTCACCTGGAGCTGTGCCACATAGTCGTTGATCAAGCGAGGGTTCTACCGCCATTAGTAGACGTGAAGTATGCTATAGCTGTGGACGCCCTCGAGTGTTCTTTGGTGAGATGGCTGTGTTTTGTCGAAACCTTCAGTAAGACCACTGGAAATGTCGTAATAAAAAATAAAGTGGGCCACCGGATGGATACAGCGGGATTTGTCTTAAAAAAAGAAAAAAAAGCAGCCAAATAAACGAAGGTGCCATTTTTTTTAGTGATTACGCAGAATCACTTCCGAAAGCGTGCCCTCGATTATTCACGTTGACCTCGGAGAAAAGTCACTTCAGCAGGGCTTTGCTTAAATCCCGTTTTATCGGCAACGAAGCTGACAAGAACTCCACGGAATGTTTATATCCTCAGCTCCAGCGGAATCGTGGAGATCAGGAGGCTGCATTGAGAGAGAGAGAGAGAACATTTATTTGCATCAGGGTGAGGCATCTCTCTCGCAGGGCTCCGCTCCGCTGAAGAGAGTATCCGCAATATTTTGTGCATTGGAGTACGTGAAGTTTATAATATGGAAAAGGTAAACAGACAAGGGAACAAATTAGTTGGAAGCTGTCGCCACGCGACGGCTCTTGGTTGGTTAAGGGAGTAGTGTGGTGGGTGGAAGTGTCTCCTGCTATGTCTGTGATGTTGTGACGTTTCCGCAAGCTTTAATAACGGCCGCCAACTTAGGGCATAAAGTCACAGAGCGTAGCGCCTCTTATGGGTGATGTTGGAAAAGCGGTGGCATGTTTCCGTCGCTTGCAGTCGCTTCTGGTGCGTGCGCAAAACCACGGCCTTCTAGATCTGTTCCCTTTCTTTGACGTGGGAGGGGGCGATTTGGACACCACCTGTTGAGGGCAACATATACCTTTTATGGTGCACTTGGACAAGTCTCTCAGCACCACACCGACAAAATATGTTGAATAAGAAAATAGTAAAGCAATAAGGAGCCAGTATGAATGAAACAACCCGAACGAAACTGGCTGAAGTTGGTTTTGTAACACCGACTGCTCGTTGTCGTGTATTTTGTGCGGATGGAGCGACTGTCATAATACAGGTGGCAACCCGAGGCATTAACACTCAGGCTTAAAAATGAAAAGACAGAGATGCATTACTGTAGAACATGAGCGCTATGATAACACGGAAAAGAAGGAAACTTGCGGAAGCCCCGTTGCGCATCAGAGCGATTTCATGAGGATCATTCCGCATAATCATGGCGCCCACCTTTTATGCCTCAATGTTGCACCAACTGCGGCAAATTAATTAATTCTGCCTAAATCCGCGAGGCGGAGGAATATTCATGAAACGAAAAAATATTTAACTTCTGGCTAGTTAGTTTCACGAACTTAGCCCAGCAATTTACTATTCTTAAGAAAGGTACACGACAGCGGGAAGTTCGAGCGCGGGGTCAGTTACTTTATGATGAACTCATTATAATCCGAGAACTCCGCACTGTATGCTAACAACGGAGCGAACGAGAACGCAGCGGTCTTCTGTACCTCTCATTGTAGTTCTGCCTGAATTGAGTTATCAAACGAGCATATGCGAAAGCGAAGATTTGTTACCTTTTTCAGACAAAGGCAGTTAGCGAAAGGAGAAACCAGGCGCGTAAGAAGGAAAGAAAAGAAGTCGGCTCCTTCCCTCGCGATCTGGTTTGGCACGGTGCCGCCTAAATTAAGTCGCCACAGCACGTCTTGCTTTCGCGGTGGAACGGCGGTGGCCGTGTATTTTCTGCTAGGCATATTCCGCACTATTACTAAGCGTACAATATGGCTATATGGCCACCTCGGTCGCCTCTTGCTTTTTCTTTTTGCTGCTCTTTGTTCTCTTTCTCTCCATCGTGACCTTTTGTATTGCGTCGTGCCAGCCTGTGACGCTTCTTTTCCTGGTCCGAGCCTCTCAGCGTCACTGGCGCAGAGGCGAGCAATTTGTGTGAACAGTTCCGTACAGTACATAAGTACGCTCACGTAAGTGGTACCGCGTCTGTGACAGCCATTTAGAGCGTATAGAGGTTAAAATTAAGAGCATTGCGAGGAGAAATCTGGCCTGCGTCCGTCGTCGGTGTGGCTAGATACCGTAGTGTGACTGTTCAGCTATCACGCGAGTGACGGGCAGTATGCATGGATTTACCTAACTTCGCCCTTCTGGATTGTGGCAACTTTGTGGATACTAATGACTGTTTCCCAGTCGATTTATTTTGGCGCGAATTCGTTGTGTGGCAACGGTCCTAATTGCGCACTGCTTTCGGCTGCCATTCGGCGGTTTTAGAACGTTACAAACAAAAACATTGTTTAGAATACGAAAGAGTAATTATGCATGGTCGTGATTTCTTTGTAAACATTTAGAACATTAGCCGCTGAAGCGACTCAGCAGCCACGACCTTCTGCGGCTGAGGTCGTGGGTTGGATTCTTGCCGCGGCGGCCGCTTTTCGATGGGAGCGAAATGCAAAAAACGCTCGTGTGCTTTGATTTAGGTGCACGTTAAAGAACCCCAGGTGGTCAAAGGTAATCCGGAACTCTTCACTGCGGTGTCTCTCATGGTCGCTGTTTCGTTGGGCCTTTTAATTTTGAGAGTCAACCAGTAAACTTTTCAAACATTACCTGGACTTATACCGGCGCATACCCTGAATAGCGTCCTTATTTAAATTATGCATAATTTAATATTATTCTAAAGTTTGCACAGCATCAAAACGCAGTCAACTGCTCTGATGAAATGTTGTTCGACTAACCCACTGCAAATTTTAATCCCCGAGAGACAGGAGCAACACCCTTTCTCAGCGAATCCATGCAAAACAGAAAAATCCATGTACTAGTCATGATTTCTTGTGATGACTCAATGACTGCGACGTCAAATTTGCCTACACTACCCTCCGTGGTTGCTCAGTGGCTATAGGGTTGGGCTGCTGAGCACGAAGTCGCGGGATCGAACCCCGGCCAAGGTGGCCGCATTTCGATGAAGGCGAAATGCGAAAAAACCCGTGTACTTAGATTTAGATGCACGTTAAAGATCCTCAGGTGGTCGAGGTTTCCGGAGTCCTCCACTACGGCGCTCTGCGCTGCGCTGCGCTCTTCTATCGTACTATACCACCCCATGAAGCCCTTCGCTTTCGAGTCTAGCTTTCGCGATACGCGTGCAATGTTAACATTTTCTTGCGGTGTGCTACATGGACTGCATGCGAGTACTTTAATTTCGAGTGTGACAAATGCTTATTCAGATCCGTCCTGCCGAGATCATTTTGTGCGTTTCACGTGCATTTAAAAGCGGAAATTCAGTTATTGCTCATAATTAATTGAGCGTCCTGTCGTCGGCGACAGGCTGTTGCGTTGATGCTAAGTTTATTATAGCTTTCTTCTTCGTAATTCGCTAAAATCATTTGGGAGTTTCAGATTGTGTTTCAGTTGCGGCTCACATTCTTGTTTTTTTCTGTTTTTCCGTTTTATTGTACTTTATTTTATTGCACTAGTCCCATTTACCCAGTGCCTCAAAAAGACGCCTGGCAGATCATTCGAATAAGTAAATAAATAAAGCAAAACACATGTGAAGGAAGAAGTTCAGGTGGCTGGAGAATATGCCTCGATTTTCCGATCAAACCGAGAGATAATGCAAATCGGAATTTCAAACACAGATATCGCATTGCATGCGGTGACTTCGGTATAGAATAATTATCGGTAATTGATAAGTGTAGCGAAATGGTAAGAACGGGGTTATGGTAATGACTGGCCAGCGTTTTCGTGGCCGCAGAGGTAGGCCTACATTTCGACACGTTGGCCACCCAGTTTCACGCGTTCTCTGTTGCTTCAGCTGAATTTTTTTCAACACAGTTTGTAGCCGATCCTCGGCCTAAGCATCTCTAGTTTTTAATTACAAATATGAGAAGTATGACGTCCAATGCTTTAGGCGTGCCCAGGCTAGAGATCCATCGTCAAGTCATGTGTGCCCGTACGGCTGCGTTATTCTTCTGCGCTTTCTTTAAAAACTTCTCTTAAGACAGGTATGAAGATAACAAACACGCGAGTTTAACGTCTATATATTCCTTAATTTCTTTCTCTCTCACTGTGTGTGTGTGTGTGTGTGTTGACAGCGCTCGACGAAAAAACACAGACACACACACGCTTGATGGTAGCGTAACCTTAACTCTAACACCAGTTGTTGATGGCGACCGCGACGCAAGGCTGACAGGAGAGATTGCAGGCCTGCTCTAGAGTCGCAGAGTAAGCCCAATGATTTGGTAACTGTTGATTCAAATAGAGGACTGTGCTACGAAACAGCCGATATTATTGTTCAGGTTAACAGGAAGAATCAGAATTGTGCAGGCCATGTAATGCCTAGAGCAGACATGGATGTGGGCCTTCGGAACCGGTGTTTAAGAATTTGAAGAAAGAAAAGCGCAGGCACACGTAGAAAAGCAAACACAAAAGTTTAATTTCGACGTTTCGGCCGAGGTCCGGCCTTTATCAAGATTGTGGTGTGTGCTTGCAATCGCACCACAGCTTCTACTTGCACCGAAAATACAAACGTCAATCGAAGATCTTAAAGAACAGAAGCGATGTTTCCATATTAGCAGTGACACAAATAGCTTTACACCGGCTATTTGATAAGTACCAGGAATCTAATCGCGTCTGCTAAGATCGTTCTGCGATCAAAGAAAGTGCGACTGCAGCTTATGTTGCTTATCGACTAAGACGCACGTCGTCACCAACAGTAGCGGAATTAGTGGCGATTTTCCAAGCCACTTATTTTATCAAAATATATGGGATACCAGAAAGTGGCAATATTTGTACGAACTCCTTTCAGCTAGTAGGGTTGACTTTTGGGCTAGTTGGTCGTCCATAATTTGAAGTAGAAGCTTAGCGCAAATAAACCACGAACACAAGGGAGACAGACAAGGACAAGCGCTACTCACAACTGTTTATTGGAAAGGAAGGATGGTGCATATATATATATATATATCCTCTTGTCACGCATGCGCCTACCAAGCAGAAGTGAAGCCGGAACATGCACATCAAAGGCGATCGCGCAAGAAGTTAAATTCGGCATCCAGTAATGTGATAGAAGGCTCACTCACACATCTATCTCTATTCTTTATCTCTATCTCTATCTCTATTCCTTTCAGCTATTGAATATATTGAAAATATTGATGACTACCAACCACATGTACGAATAACTTCCGCAGTCGTGAAGAGTTTGACTCAGGCTACTGTAAGAAAAGTGATAGCACTGTGGCTCTCAGGGCATGCTCGTACAGCAAGAAACGAGTTAACGGACTCATTGCCAAAATCAGCCCATAATTATGCAGAAATTCAACTCATCCCTTTATCACCAATGGACCGGCAACGCAAATTTTGAGTACTAGAGGAGGGCTTCTGTGTGTCAACCTGTTTCAATGAAAATGCTATAAAGAATCGGTTCTTTGCGAAGTGGCTCCTCAACTCAAATGCCAGCTGGATGTAGAAATTTAGATAAGTACAGAGACAGTAATTCATCGGCTGTGCCTTGGAACCGCATACACCAAACATTTTCTATATCGCATAAAACGGGCTTCTTCCCCAGCTTGCCCCTATGGCAACGACGATCAGGATGTTCGCCATCTACTCCTCGAATGCCCCAGGCACGCGACACAAAGACGACAGCTAGAACAAGAGCTACGCTCCATTGATACTAAGCGACACTTCTCGCTTGCAATACGGCTGCATCTGTGATCATCGAAAATACTACAACGAAAAGCATTGAACGTATTCGAACATTTTCCGAAGACACTGGCACCCTTAAGTACTCATCGCACTGAATGGTCACACGATGTAACTACAACTTGCTTCTATTATTTGTAATTATTATCTCTTATATATTACGTGTTATACACTTTTGTATATTATGTATGCTCATCTGTTAACATGCTCATCAGTGCACATCACGGCTGCTTGTGTGTGTATGTGACTATTTACAAACTCATTGTGGCGCGACTTGCCTTTGCCTTTTATATTTATACGTTAGTGGGTGAATAGGACTGTGTGCTGTGGATTTCTGGTGCTATGACGTGGATTTTTTTTCATTTTCTTACTACATATCGATGTTTTTATACTGCTCTTTCTGCTGTGTGAAATGCGGTAGTCGTTACCATTACAGGGTGACTACATCTCTTTCTTTTATTTTCATTTCAATAAAGAAAAATGTCATTGGCAATGAAAGTGCCGACAAAGCTGCTTGTGAGGCATGTGGAGTTAGCGAAGGCACCTCGATTCCGTTGTCAAGAACGGATGCAGAGCGGCACGTCAGTGGTCTGGCCCGCACCGTCACATTGAGGAAATGGAATGCACCGAACTGCCTAACAGACGTCTTAACTCGATGCACTCACATATTAAGTTACAGCTTTTGCCCGGTTTTACACGACGGGAAGAACTGTTACCATGTCGCCGGTGAATGACAATTTTTTTTTCGCGTGCTTACGCATTCCTAAGTGTAATGGCGGATAGTACCACTCGCAACAAATGTGGATTAGAAGAAATCATAAAGCACCTCCTGTTTGACTTCCCCCCAAACGAAGCTGAGAGTTTTTCCCTTCGCCCAGCTTTAAGGCACTTAGATAACAGGCCTTTCACACAGCAGAAGATCCTGAGACCGTAGCCTCGTGCGGATGCAATGTGCAAGAGAGGGAAAGCGAAGAAAGGCAGTGGGGTTAACAACATGCGAGTTTCCGTTTGCTACCTTGCACTTGTGTGAGCGAAACAGAGGTTGAAAGGAAAGAAAAGAGACAGAACAAAAGAAACCGAAGTCACAAAAGCACTGCTTCTCTTCTTGAGATGCACCAGCCTGTAAGATCGCTTGTGATAAACTGAACAATAATCGCTAAGTTGCACGTACGTTCGTTCGTGCATACTGTAAACTTCTCTCCTTTTCATCATTCATGCCCCTTTCCCACTTTTTCCTGTGCAAGGTAGCCGACCGGGCTCATCCTGCTTAACCTCTATACCTTTCCCTTATCACCCTTCTCTATTTCTCTCTCGCTCTTGGCCATTCTTGTTTGCGTTATAACAGGGGTGGCCGGTATTATAGTTGGCACACTTTGTCAGGCTGTTTGGCTGCCAGGTCATTGCGGTATCTCTGGCAAAGATATCTTCGACGAAGCTGCTAGAAAAGCACTGGAAGGAGCAAACCTTGTTTCTGTACTTTTATCGAGGACTGACGCAGCCCAACATTTAAGCAAACTTGCGCACCGTATGAGATTGTAGAAGTGGCTCACGCATGAATTCACCCAGCATTGATTGCATCCTCTCAACCCATCTATGCAACTGCGGCTGTTATCTGGGCTTCCGCGAAGTGGGGAAACAGCGCTGCGCCGCTTACACTTGGGCGTTGGATTCACCAGTGCTTGATTAGAATGGCTGATAGCGGCGAGTGCAATGCCGTTGGCGTCGAGGAGACTATGGAACACCTACTGTGCTACCGTCCATTTTTTGAAAATGAAAGCCATGACCTTTGCAAAGCTCCAAATTAGTTAGATAGAAAACCGGCCACCTTGAACAAGATCTTGGGACAATAACCATATCACAGCAGCGCTTTTGTGGCCTTTTGCAGCGCATATCGCAGCTCTAGAAGGCCACAAAAGCGCTGCTGCGATTTTAGAAAGCTACGGAATGGAGTGACCGTCCGTGACCCGGACTGAGTGACCGTCAGTGGTATAGAGCAGAAAACTGTTACCACGTCGGCGATATCCACAGTGGACTTTCTCTTCTCTTAATCTATCCCTCCTCTTTTCCATTCCCCCCGTGTATGGTAGCCAACGGCGCTCAATTCCGGTTAACCTCCCTGTCTTTCATTTACCATTTTATCTCTCTTTTGTCAGGCTATCCTTTACACAAGTAAGATGAGATCAAAGTAATGTGCGACGTCAGAGGGAAGCATTCATTATTGGATGCTGGAAAGATTTACCTGGCCATTCGCCTGGCATTCTACTCTGAGTGGCGAAGGTAACAAATGAAATGACACATTCATACATGGTACACGCGAACAATCGCACAGTGTAAGAAGTAACGAGAGTGTTTGGCGCAGGCCAATGTCTCCGAGGAAAGTTAAAGGCACATTTGTTGCGACCGAGTTGTATGGCCTGAGCTAGCATGTAGACTCCGGCGGATTTACTCTGAGAACTTAGTCGCCTAACGAAGGCCCGTCGCGTCAAAGGTTCTTGCCTGCGCACTTCAACCGCGACGTCTCAGGATTAATCCGCACGCGCTGCATATAATTTCTATACGTCTCTGTTCTCGGTGACCCCATTGCATACGAGACGTTGGAGCTTCCATTCAAGGTCTGTCGCCACAAACCCGCGCACCGTCTCCGGGAAAAGCATCGGCACACGGTACCTCCTGGCACGACGACACGGGAAGCTCGAACAGACGTGTCGGCGCGCGCATGTGGTACATCGCGTGTGTAACCGTGTCGCAGTAAAATCGTGCAATGTGTGGGATCCAGAAGGGAGCTCTGAGGTGATCGCTCAACCGCAGAGCGAAGCGGTGCTTCGTTTTAAAAGCACTTATAATATTGCATAATTATTACCGTTTCCATGACACGGCACAGTAGCCAGTGCCCGCACGGAATCATTTTAATGTCCAGGGCAGCTCCACTTCTTCCCTCTGTCTCGAGCAGCGCAATCCGAACACTTGAAGTGTGTTCAGTGCTGCATGAGATTGTGAGCGCAGCCTGTTACCTACACGTCTTAAGAGGGCTTTGCCGGGTGAAGACCCACTCCAACGTAGTAGCTGGGTCGTGAAAGTCTGGGAAGCTTGAAGTCGCAGAGGGGGTCACTCAGCTTTGTAGAGTACTTTTTTGTTCGATGCCGGCTGAGGGACTCCCAGGCACAGTTGAAGACCTTTTCTGTGTATGACTTCCAAGCGCCCGTATTGACTATCTGAGGGTGACATCACAGGTGGCTGATGTAGGATACGCATGCTATGACCAGTGTTGTATGTAGCCGTAAGATATGTCGACATCAGGTGGTTGCCCTAGCGTATGCCAGCTACTCGCTTGAGCAGATGCAACTTAATTGTAGCACGATTGCACTCAGAGAGCGGCATTCCATCTGCAGAATCGAAGTCATTAGTTCTGGAACAATTGAACGCTGCTTACCTGAATCCACCTACGAGTATACACAGGTCGCTCTGTCAAAGTAGACGAACACCGCTGCACAACTGCATTCTATATTCCCTCTCGGAGATATACGTGGTCTGGCTGTCTGGACTTTATAGCCTCGTCGACAGTTGTGGAAGACGTGGCAGTAGCTGTGGATCTGCGCAAACTGGACTTTGCTTCCACATACTGCTGTTCTCCGTAGGGACTCACGGGGTGCGTTGCAACAACTCTACCGTGGTCTACCGTCCATCAAGTTCCCGCGCAGATCACTAGCCCTTGTCAAAGAACTAGGCAACAAAGGCGTCACAGTAAAGTTGCAGTGGGATTCCCTCCCACATTGGTATTGCTGGCAATCAAAAAGCTGATGCTCTTGCATACGCAGCACTCCATCATCCTCCCAAAGTCAAGGGCCCAAAGTGGAATCAAGTTAAGGTATCTGACATTCGAAACCACTTTGGTTCACTTTGGTTTTCACCACATATGCCATGCGTAACCAAAATATTTCGTCTAAAGGAAGCCTCACTTCTATATCGAATAAGGATAGGATCTGCTCGTACACAGGCATGGTTATTTATTACGGGGCATACCAGTCCCCACAACTGTACGGCATGTGACGAAACAGGAGACATTCAACACTTTCTGTGGTCGTGAGAGAGAGAGCGAGATAGAGAGAGAAAGAGAGAGAGAGAGCAAGGACAGGAAAGGCAGGGAAGTCAACCAGAAGAGCATCCGGTTTGCTACCCTACACTGGGCATGGGGGAGATGCGAATAGAAAGAGGAAGAAGGGAGAGAGTGAGCACTGAGTACGTGTGGGCGGGACACTATGCTGAGAGACACTGTAAACGGTCTCTTAAGCCGGTGCACTTCAAGTATTGCACTAATGCACGATTCGCTCTTCGTGCCAGTGACGGGTGTGGCCACGGTCCGAGTATCTTTTACTCGGTGAACGGTTTTTATTGGCTCCAAAAAAGGAAGTAATTACATGACAAATATACAGACGAGGGTCCCAAAGTGAAAGAACTATAGTGGGACCCTCGGTTAATAATAACAACATTGATGGTGATATCAATAGTCAGCAAATTAGCGTTATTATAAACGACATCTACAGATCAAATACATCATTAGTCATGTCATTTACAATCAAACAAGAAAAAGCACGTTATAAAAGAAAGTCGGAAAAAAGCATGGATGAAATACAAGAAATGACATGTGAGAGAAAAGTCAAAGGTACACCGCCAGATCGTAGTTAAGTTATCGCAGGAAATGATACTTAAGAGAAAAATAAATGCACAGAGATTGATCACAGTGGAGCTCAGTTGGCTACCCTATACATGGGGAAGGGGTCAAAGAATGATAACAGAGAATCAGTGTGCGCACATCTGCAGATGAATGTTCTCTCACATGTAGCTACATGTGCTCGTGTAGCCCACTTGCCTCGATGAGCGCATTAGCTCATTGGTGGCTTTGTGAAAACTAAAGTTCTTCTACCCAAGGTCCCAGGTTTGTACTTCCGAGGACATTCTGTTCTCTAAGCTGCAGGAACTAGTACGCAGAATATGTTAGTGTTAGTCGGAGGAAAGACACTGGCGCAGAATGTATTATATAGTTTGGTCACGTATGTAAGGATGGCTTACAATACTAAACTTCATGATAATGCCTGTTTATCTTTTCTTTTTCTGGTGGTTCTTGTCTTTTTTGCCGTATGACCTTGTACAAATATTTATATACCAATAGCCGTAGTAAGTCACTTGAGCTAGTTCTCTGCAATGTGTCCTCGGTCCTTCTCTTTCCCCACCAGCTTATATACGCTGCTTTTAATCGCGGTCAGTTCCCATCTTGATGGACTTTGTAACTTGCTGTTCTAACGCACTTTGATATTTGGTCGCAGAGCATGCCGCTAGCTACCGCCGTTAACAGAGTACGACGTTACAAGCAAGTTTTGTGCCATCGCTCTGGATAGTTCTTAGGCTACGTGTCTAGGAATTTTGAACGTTTATCCTAATCCACTTATCGTAGGTAGACGGTCTTGATCTCGACAAGTGTTGAAGCGGTCGTCCGATTTCGTCGGACGACCGCTTCAACAAATCGGTATGAGTATCATAGAGCTTTTCTGGTAAGTGGAAGTGCCTGCAGCAACGACGCACCGATCTCTTCGGGGTGGGTGAACGGCGTTAACTGTAATATCCGCAGCGCTGCGCATATTTATATCGAGCGAACGTGCAGAAAACGACGAAGAGCGTCGTCCAACTAGTGCGCCTGTAAGAATGATGCTACCCATCCAGTAGACATACGACAATTTCCAGCTCGCGCGCGTTGACTCACTGCAACTTGTGTCGCTACGAAGGCCATCACGTCCTGCCGTTAGTTTTGCTTTCTGGCGGCGCTTCTGCAGATGTGACAGCGGCCTTCGCTTGCTTTGTTTATTACGTCTCTATTGGTGTTCATCTCCGAGTTACGCCTAGGAGTAACGAGTAGTAAAAGGGAGAGAGGCTCTAAGCTGGTGACGGGAGCGAAAGGCGATCCGGAGCGATGAAAACAAACTCCTCCCTTTTAACGGCGGCAACGTCGGGTGTTTTGGAGCACATCTTCGCCGGAGGCCAGCGGCTACGGAGAGAGACGAAGCCAGATGCCAATCTCTCTGCTGTTGCGCCCCGCTCCTGGGACGGGACGGTACGGTTGCGTCTCGAGCTTAATCCTGAAAGTGAATCCCTCGGATCCGTGTTTGCTTTCTTCGTTCGCGTCCCTGAACCTCCTTGCAATCTTCTTTCTTTCCCCATGGACCTCAAGCGATTGAAAGGTTTTGTTTACGCTGCGCGGCAGTGACCCTGCGGAGATTTTTTTTTCTTACTCTTGGCAACAAGCAAGCAGGCCTGTATGTTTCTGGCTTCGGCGTTCGGATTGACCTTTTTGTGCTGGAACGGGCACCAAGAAAGGGCACAAGTTCGAGGATCAGACGCTGATATTGTGACGGGGTTGCGTCATCCAGCTGGAGATATAGAGGCGTCTCGGTGCCATTGAATGCGTTATTGGCCGCACCACTTAAAACCGCCAGGGACTTGCATCTTGAGCATCGATGGGGGGGGGGGGGGGGGGGGGGCGATGTGCGATAGTGGTGTGTGAATGGTGATAAGGCGTTAGGCGGCAGCTGTGCTGCCTGGCACTGTCGCGGTGTACGCTTGGTATATTGTGTTCGTTGAATATACGTTTTTCTTAGCCTTTCCTTCCAATATGTGAGTCACGCTTTGGCCCACGTTTCGTGTATTGTCTTCTGGCGCTGAAATGTACTTTGGCTTCCTTGGGGCAACCTTCAGCCGGTGTTAAAAGGCAGAGTTCAAAGTAGATGTCTGCGCGGTGTTGTCTTTGGGTCCGTAGGGAAGAGTGCCACAAGGGGTCTGACGCTTGCCAGAAAACGTTTGATGGCTCGCGCTTTGCTGAAATGAAAAAGCCTACCGTGGTTATCTTGAGGGGCCCCTGTTTCTACCAATCAAACGCCAAGAGATGCTTATAGCTCGGATTTTTTTTTTTTTTTTGCCTCATCGGTGACCTGGCGGTCGCAGTGTTTATAGCTGGCTAATCCATTTGGCGCTGTCAGCTTATGCATCGTGATTCCGGATAAAGCGTCGCTAATCCCACGTACTTCTTGGCACCCAAATCTTACTTGTACCTCTTGGCCTTGTGTCCCTATAAGGTGTTTAAAGCGAATAACTGCGAGAGGGGAACCTTGATTGCCCAATTTTTAGAGCTAAAGCCAGCTTCTCAAGAGAACAAGGAACCAGCGGGCATATTCATAAATTTACATATTTGTTTAAGCCCGAGCATAATTTCAACTCTCTCATTGGTTTCCATTCATTTTGGTAGCCACAACGTGAGGTAAAGCAGATAGTGGTCTCTAAGCGGTCTGTCCTTCTAACTTTAGTACAAGCCCTCAGCACAGGACGAGCTCCAAGGAATATAAAAAAGAAAATGCTAATGGCGTCTCTTTGTCCCCAATCTTTCTCTGTGGGAATCGGTGAGTGGGGCACAGCCGAAGGAATAAAAATGTCCAAGTAAACGAATGCACTGCGATGCCTTGTCTCTTGGTTCGGTGCAAGGGTTGATTGGTACCGTAAAAGCAGGCGCGACGAGGCAGTGGTAACGAACTCATTCGACAACTCGCGAGAATAGGCTCCACGACCGTGTACGCCCTGCTAGCGAGTCACTGTAGAGATCACGCTGCCATGGACGTACTCTGGCTTACTCGTGTCCCCGCATTAGTGTGAGTGATGTGTTTGTTATTCACTCTTTCAAGCTGCACCGCCGTTCGTGATAGTTTGTATAACCGGCATCGAGCTTAAAATGAATGACACGGTAGATGCACAAACGATTTGTAGATAAGGTACAACTTCTTCAAAGTGACACTACGGCCATGAGACGCCGTATCGGTCAGTGCTACAACTAAGTTTTGACCGCCTGGAGTGCACCTTGAATTAGAAGTACACGGCCATTCTCGTGTCAGTATGCCTTCGCTGTGGCCGGGATACGAACCCGTGACCTCGTACGCAGTATAACAACGCCACATCCAAAGATGCGTCGTATTGAGCAGCTTCAAAGGTCGCGGTTTCATGACTGTTGAGAACGTTATAATAAGGTATCATCAACCCATCTAAATGACTTTGTTAGTTACATTTTTACTTCGCATCTCTTTATCGGTATTCCTCGATAACGATAACACGAAGGAGCAACCCTTGTTTCTATACCTTTATCGCGTACTGACGCAGCCCAACACTTAGGCAAGCTAGCGCACCGTATGACATTGGAGAAGTGGCACACACCTGATTTCACTCAACATCGATTGCATTCCCTCGATCCATCTATGCAACTGCGGCTGTTTCCAGGGCTTCCGGGTAATGAGGAAACATTGCTGTACCGCTTACGCTTGGGCGTCGCATTCACGAATGCATATACGTTTTTAATTGGAATGACTGATAGCGCCGAGTGCAATGCCTGCGGTGTCGAAGAAACTATAGACCATCTACTGTGCTGCTGCCTATCATTTGAAAGTGCAAGACAAGATCTCTGCACAGCTCTCAACCAGTTAGATAGAAAACCGTTCACCTTGAACAAGATCTTGGGACCATGGCCTCGCATATCGCAGCTACAAAAGGCCACAAAAGCGCTGTTGCGATATTTGAAAGATACAGGATTGAGTCAGCGTCTGTAATCCGGACTGAGTGACTGAACGATATCCCCGGTGGACTTTCTCTTCTTTCTTTAATCTTTCCGTCCCCGTTTCCCTTTCCCCAGTGTAGGGTAGCCAACCGGGCTCAGTCCTGGTTAACCTCCGTACCTTTCATTTATCATTTGCTCTCTCTCTCTCTCTCTCTCTCTCTCTCTCTCTCCCTCGATCTCCGGCACAGCGCACTGAATCTGTATCTTTTTTTTTTTCCATACCTTGCAGAAAGGCTAAAGCTACTAGCATAAAACAACAGACAGCTGGGCAACTTGGCAGGCTTTCATGATTTAAATGAATATAATTTGTAAATGCGTAAAGAAATGCTCACAAAAGATAACACGACTGCACTAAATTCTGATTATCAACTGAAATGTCACACTGTGAAGGAAAAAAAGGAAAAGCAGTAAAGCTATTTGCGCATGCTTCAGTCAAGGCAGCATCAACCCATCAGTCATGGACGCACTCGTTACGTCACAAAAAAAATGGTTCTAGCATGACGCTAGAGAGAGAGAGAGAGAGGGGGGGGGGCAAAGGAAAGGAAAGACAGGGATGTTAACCAGAGACTATTTCTAGTTTGCTACCCTGTGTCTGGGGTGGGTCAAAGGGATGCGATAGTACTAAATGTACGGGGGGAAACTCTACGCTGCGATTATTGAAGCACTAAAAAAAAAGAAAACAGTAAACTATGGAGTTTTACGCGCTAAATCCACGGTCTGATAATCAGGCACGCCGTAGTGGGGGACTCCGTAATAATTTGGGCCACTTGGGGTTCTTTAACGTGCACCTAAATCTAAGTACACGGGATGTTTTCGCATTTCGCTCCCATCGAAATGCGGCCGTCGTGGCCGCGTTCAACCTATATGGGAATGATACTTTGTACATGGATTCGCCTGGTGTTCGTGCTTGTGGATTCAGACGTTCTTGTGGATTTGCTCACTAAGCTTTGTTCGGCTTTAATGCCCTAAATTTTCAAGCAGTCTTACTTTACTAAAAGCAGAAGATAATCCCAGTCTGCGCACATGCATAATCATTGATTGCTGGATTTATATATACTGCTGAAAAACCAGCGATGGAAGTCGCAAAGCTGTTTGAAGTCATATAAGGACTCAGTTTAAGTCAGTCCATGTACTAACATCATTCCCATGCCGGCTAAACCACCGCGCTCGAAGATTCGTAGACGCTGTAGGGCCACAGTTCTCTCTAGTATTTTTTGTGGCAAACTCTATGCATAACACTATTCATGGAGGACGTGAAACGCTCGTTTATACGTACGTGTTGCCGCGGTTACTAGTGTGGCACTTTGTGGCTATTAGGCGCAAATGTCTTGTTCGATCCTCCAGCCAGCCTTCTCTTTTATAGTCAGGAAAGTGGCCGTAAGCAAAGACTGCTGCGGCTCCGTGTACACCCGCAAAAAGCTTTCTGGCGTGCCTATTCTCGCGTGTTTCCTAACGTCGTTTTCGGCACGTGGCCTCTAAGGTATAGCTGGGCTACAAGGCGGCTGGCGTGCCGACATTTCTCGCGTACCTGTGTCAAACGGCGCCGACTAGTTATCGTCGCGTGCATCGCGGCGTGTTGTGCGCGTACATCCCGTGTACGCGTTTTCTCTCTCGCATTTGCGCCTACCTAGCGAACGCAAAGACCGCTAGTGTAGCGGCGCTATAATTTGCGATCCGGAGATCATCAGGGCGACACTTCCCATATTTCAGGCCGCGAGCTTCTTCTCCGATCTTTTCTTTTCTTGTTCTTCCGAGGCATCTATGTGGCGCAAACATCCTACGACGGGCGAGACGAGGTTTGTAGCGAGGGTTATTAGTTAACACTCTTGGAGAGGACGTGATAACCGTGTAGATGTTGAAAACGCTGGGAAAACACGGCCGTAATGCTGTGACGTAGCGTCCGTTCGCCGCGCACGTATGCCACATGAAGGCGGGGGTCATTGGGCAGCCGTGTACTCCGTTTCACGTTGCGTAGAAGCGCACGTGCTTGTCTGTGCGTGGTGGTGTAAAGCATCGCTTGCGTCGCCCGCATCACAGCTTGCATCCCTTTGTAAGCGAGCATCTTGGTTTTCCCCGGGCTTTCTCGCTTAGCGGCGACTAGCACGGTGGTTGGTCGGCGCGAAAATATTTTGCGCGTTCCTATCGCCACCTCGTTTGTTGATGCACCGTTCTTCTTTACTCACTGCGTTATAAGCCCCTAAGCGCGTTGCAAACTTGAGCAGAGAGCGAAGACTCAAGTTTCGACCATTGGAATTCTCGCACGGAAGTAAAAGAGAGAGGAATTGCTTCTGGGCTAAATATGCTGCGCGTCCTTTCAAAGTGTAAGAGCTAGAGCTTGTGACAGTCTCGCTGGCCGATGTGTTACACGCGCCCCCGGCACGGAGCAGCGGGCAAAAGAAATTGCGGTGTGCCGGGGTAAGGAGTCGTCTTTTGCGCAGAGGCATGTGTTTTCGAGCCTCTCCAGCGTGAACTCTTTCGCTTCGCGGATGTGTTTCGACTGGCTGCTGTCTCGCTTCCCTGGACTACTGTAAGTGAACGCTTCCCATGTTCGGGCGGGCATGACGCCGGCGCTCGGTCCACGCTCGCCGGAGCACGTCTGGTTGGCGAAGAGTGCGAGACGAGCTTGTTTCGTCAGCGGAGCGAGCGGAGAGGAATTCACTTTCGCATGATAGACCCAGTCTTGCGCAGAGCGGCGCTGAATGCTTTCGGAATGGGATGATGAAGATGGGAAGTACAGCAGTGCGCGTAGGGAAGAGAGATGCAGATGCAGATGCCACGCAGTAAGCGTGTAACTAGTCTTCGTTCCGTTTCCTTAGTACGCGTTACGTCTCGTCACAACTTCAGCTGCGGTTATGAAGCAATCTTCTCTACGAATTCATTCGGGGCAACGCGAGAAAACACATAGTATCTCTCAAACCAAACTTTGCAGGGATGCATGCACACTGTTTAACTTCGCGCTAGGAAAGTCCCGAGTGTCTCTTTCACTACAGCACGCACTCATCTATCACTCTGCACTCACTGTGGGCACGGACCGTCACGTACAATATTTAGAGATTACTTCTACTTTGACATTCTTTCCGCCCTAGCGTTTTGTTGGAAAGGTTTACCGAGGTGAACGAACCGGGCTCGCCGTAAAAGCAGCAGCTGCACATTTTCAGTCGTGAGACACTCTGTGTCTCTTCACCCACAACTTTTTCGGAGCGTGCGTACATAATGAGCGTCCATTAAGCGCACTACAAAGCCTGACCAAGCGCGTTCCGATGTAGGGCCATCTAACGTTTAGCGACAACGCCATTGGAGGACTTCTATACCAAGCTCTTTTACCAAGCGGCGCCCGCTGAAATTCAAAACCTTAGAGGGGCGCTTCTCGAGCAACTGTTCATTAGCCGAGCTGTGGAAGATACTCATTAGTGGAAAGGGGCGTGCCACCCGGTCGAGATCACGAGCAGTGAGCTACCGATTGTTTTCAAAGGCAGGAGGACGGCGCGTCTCGCTCGATGGTGCGCGCATTCCACTGAAACCTGCGCGCATGTATTCGCGCGCAATCGCTCGCACGCGCACAGTATAGGGACAGCCGTGCGCACAGAACGCGTGCGTGCTTTTGTTCTTCGACCGAACGGGTCCCAGCCCTCCGTCGCTATCGCGAAACCTCCCGCTGTACTCCCACGGCGCGTTCGGGGTCCTTTTTGTCTCGATCGCTTTGCATCCAACGGACATGTCTTTGTCCTTAATGTTATAATAAGCTCCCTCTCGCATAATGACGTCATTCCAGCTGTGGTGTACGCTGTAACCTTCGCTTCTGGCCAGTCTATGAACGAGACGATTGATTTGGATTGTACGGGTCGAGTGTTTATAAGGCTATCTGCAAGCTGTGCACGCAAACGGATTTTGCGCTTCGAGTTACAGAGGGGCCTGAACAGAGTTGCGGCGCGGGAAAGTTAGCCGTTGCAATCCATCGCGTGTTGTCCGGCTGTTTTATTACTGATCAGCTGCGCCGTATACACTAGATCTCTTGGAGAAGGGTACAGAGCTGCATATGTGCTGGTCTTGAATATGTGGCGGTGGTAGCATCTGGCAGTAATTAACTGCAGCTGTTAGCGATTTTAATTTGTTTTCTACGCTGTAAAGCTCCGAAAACAGACAAAACCCGCTCTCGTGAGTGATGAAATGCAAATGACAGACGTAACGTTCCAGCATGCAGTAGCGTGGTGGAGTAGCACATGGTGGAGTAGCACTCGATTGGCGCTTGCACTCCAAATAAAATATGCACCTTTCGGGACACTTTTGTCCACGATCAATAATCATCATCTATTTTCGTGCAATTCTTTTCATTAACACAGCGTGCTCAGTACTTCCAGGTCGCGACCGGCATGCGTGTATACAAGGTTCGGTATGAAAGTATCAATCGCCGAGTGTTAAAGACAGGAGGTGCAAGCATGATCAGTGGTGATTATTGTTGGGGTGCATGACCCTTATTGGTGCAATACTTTAAATGGCAATAAATCATTAATTTTTTTCGTCTTGTAATGCAGTGTATACAAATAACAATAAGTATGACCTCGGTTCCTGTCCGCGTTTAATCTTCTCTTAACCTAGTGTGTTCGTTTGCCGCCGATACTTATAGTATAGAAGCTTGCATAACAAGCATCCGCCGTGGTTCCTTAGTGGCTTTGGCGTTGCGCGCTACCAAGCACGATGACGCTGGATGAAATCCCAGTCGCCGCTACCGCATTTCGGTGGGGCGAAAAACAAGCGAAAAGAAATACCCCTTTACCGTGCATTGGGTGCACGTCCGAGAACCGCAGATGGCCTAAATTAACCCGTAGGTCCCCACTTCGGCGTGCCTCATAACGAGATCGTGGTTTTGGCACGTAAAACCCTGGAAGATATTTTGGCCTATCAAGCGTTCCTCACCTTCTTCAAATTTCATTATCTGTAAGGGCAAGCTTGTTCAACCTACAACAGCTTGTGAATTGTTTACGAAAATTTGCGATGTGCGCTAAACGCCTTATGGCGATCCAAGTCACGCGCGACATACGCGAACTTGTGTTTTTCGTGCAGAAATGGAAAAAAAATTGTGCAACTGTTGGCAGAGGATAGTCATTGAGTTGACGTAGCGGTCCGAATAAGACCAGATGTTTGACGAGAATAAAAATAACGTTAGCAGGCGGCCGGCACTTAAGGTAAAATTTAGAGTGCAGTTAAGGAAATTACGTTGTATAAATAAACACGGGTGAAGCGTAAAGTATACATATTTTCACGCGGACCGAGAACTCTGTCGACCTTTAAGATCTGGTCAAGCTAGGTGAGTTGTCCTCAATATTGACGCGCGCACTGCGGTGAAGTGTACACGTGCTGTAGATGCTATCAGCCAATAGGAAGACTGTGGTTCCTCAAGCTATTTGGACTTTACGACCTCCTTTATCTGTGCCGTGGGCTTTAACGTGTGTGTGTGTGTGTGTGTGTATGTGTGTGTGTGTGTGTGTGCGTGCGTGTGTGTGTGTGTGTGTGCGTGTGTGTGTGTGTGTGTGTGTGTGTGTGTGTGCGTGCGTGTGTGTGTGTGTGTGTGTGTGTGTGTGTGTGTGTGTGTGTGTGCGTGCGTGCGTGCGTGCGTGCGTGCGTGCGCATTCACGCAATGTAGCCTTCCGTTTTCATTTTCGTGTCCCTTATTTCCTTTTTCTCGACACCCAGGGAAGTCGGTGGGGATTACACCCATTCTGCTATTGACTTCTTTTCCAATTTTCTTCTCTCTCTCTCTCTCTTACTTGGTTTGCCTGCTGTGGATTACATGCCCCGTTACAGTGATGCACGTTGCGTTACCACCATCATTAACCAGCCGTATGCAAACACCCCGTCAACAAACCGCAAATCTGCACCGTTGCGCACCATTTAAGCTCTCGGCTTTCAATTTAGTTAAGGCTGCACAAACATTAAACCCTAAAGGATGCAATGCTGCTGCAGTAACCATCAGTCATATGCACGCTAATGGAACGGTCGAACCATAACTGCATAGCCAGCATGCCTTATTAAACAGCGGGGAAAATGCGGCGCGTCGACGGCGGAGTCCCACTCCGATTTCCCTCTCGTTAATCAGAGTCAGCAGCACGTCGTCTCTTCGGTCATTTGCGAGCAAAAGGCGGCTCGGGCCAAGAATTCTTCGGGCGCCCCTGAAGGGGACAGCAGCAATGTCGCCGGTGGCAGGAGTAACCCCCTCCCCGAACCGCTCGCCTGTTGGCGGAAGACGGCGACGTCTCCGTGGCGTCGGCGACCGGCGGGCAGCATGGCGGACTCTCCCGTACCAGGCGTGACCTTGCACGAGGATGCGGGTAGCCTGCTACTACTGCTGCTACCGCTGCCAGAGCACGTAACGGGAGAGTAAGGGGTGCGGTGACGTTTACGGCGCCGGCCGATCTGGATCCGCGAGCAACCGAAGAGCTCCTAAAGACCGGTGCTGTTGCGTCCGTGCTATATGCACGCTGTGATGTACCGCGAACCGTATGTGTTGCATGGTGCGCAGGGCGTTATGAATTTGTAAACTTTGTTCCACACTTTTGTTACTTAGAGATTTGCTGCGACTTTTGCGAAAACAATGAGTACCCGGTTTCGTGGGAACTGAAACGGGAATTTCGATGACTGCTTTCCGGTTCGTTGTCTATGTGGCCGTCTACAGCAAGTTTTGTGAAAATACACATTGGCTGAAAACAACCATTTGCCTAAGCTACGAAAAAGCATTTGATTCAGTAGAGATACCAAGAGTCATAGAGGCATTGCGTAATCAAGAAGTACAGACTGCTTACGTAAATACCCTGGAAAATATCTACAGAGATTCCACAGCCACCTTAATTTTACACAAGAAAAGTAGGAAGATACCTACAAAGAAAGGGGTCAGACAAGGAGACATAATCTCTCCAATACTATTTACTGCGTGCTTGGAAGAAGTATTCAAGCTATTAAACTGGTAAGGTTTAGGAGTAAGGATCGACGGCGAATACCTCAGCAACCTTCGGTTTGCCGATGACATTGTTCTATTCAGCAACACTGCGGTCGAGTTACAACAAATGATTGAGGACCTAAACAGGGAGACTGTAAGATTGGGGTTGAAGACTAGTGTGCAGAAGACAAAGATAATGATAAATAACCGGGCAAGGGAACAAGAGTTCAAGATCGCAAGTCAGCCTCTAGAGTCCGTGAAGGAGTATGCTTACCTAGGTCAACTAATTGCTGGGTACTCTGGCCCTGCGAAGGAAATTCACAGAAGAATAATTGGATCGCATACGGCAGACATCGTGAGCTCCTGACTGGGAGCTCACCGTTATCATTGAAAAGGAAAGTATACAATCAGTGCATTTTACTGGTACTCACATATGGCGCAGAGACTTGGAGACTGACAAAGAAACTTGAGAACAAGTTAAGGACCGCTCAAAGAGCGATGGTACGAACAATGTGAGGTATAACTTTAAAAGACAGAAAGAGAGCTGTTTGGATAAGAGAGCAAATAGGTATAGACGATGTTATAACAGACATTAAGAGAAAAAAATGGCGCTGGGCAGGTCATGTAATGCGCAGATGAGATAACCGTTGGACCGTTAGTGTGACAGAATGGGTACCAAGAGAAGGAAAGCGCAGTGGATGACGGCAGAAGACTAGATGGTGCGATAAAATTAAGAAATTTTCGGGTGCTGGTTGGAATCGGTTGGCGCAGGACAGGCCTAATTGGTGATCATAGGGAGACGCCTTCGTCCTGCAGTGGACATATATAGCCTGATGATGATGATGCCTAAAATTTGTTTCCTTAGTTTATTCCTCTGTTTATATTCTTCTATTAATCGTTTCATACTCTTATATCGCTGTATTAGTTTTCTTGAAGCCCCCTTCTTGTTGCAAATACGTTCTACACCAATAATTAGCCTGACTTAGTTTCTAATTACTGATATTCCATGGTTATATGAATATTGAATGCACAATACTGTCTAGAATGTAAGAATCATTAGACATGGAGAGCAGCAGCATAAAGGCGCGACGGCCGAAAGCTGGGCATTGCAAACGCAAGTCTTTGAAGCATTTCACTGCAGTATTCAGAAACCGGGCGCGAAAGACTCGGCGCGCGACCTTTGTCTGTTTAAAATTAGCCATAACGCTGCGACGTCTTCCGTTGCAGCCTCTGTCACCTCGCTCGTGTTTGTTTTGGACGCGAAATAGCGTTCATTATTTGCTTTGGTGAGGAGTATACAATTACGGGCACGTTTGGTTTTGTTTCGTTTTCCTTGTATCCTCGCCCCCCCCCCCCCCCTCCCCGCTAATGTGACCCTCGGAGTGTTAGGCAGCGCCGCTCGGGGCCTTGGCGGCGGATGTAGTAATCATTTTAACCGCTGGGTCCCGCCTGCGATTAAAAGGATGTTCTAAATCTGCCGTCATGGCCATTTGAGCGGCGCTGGCTAACACTTTCATGGTCACATGTTGTACACATGCACGAATACCCACGAAAGTGTGCGGGAGAACAGCTACCGCCGTTGCTCAGTTAATAGAGCATCGCACGCGTAATACGGAAGTTGCGGGTTCGGCTTTCAGCGGTGGCAAGTTGTTTTTTCATCCGCTTTCGTTCCCTTTTAGATTAAATTTCTGCTATTCGATAAAAACCGCAGCTAATTTTCTCATCGTACGGTTGCTTCGTACGTTTGCGCTTAGCATAAAATTGAACCCCTTCGGTTCACCTTCTTTCTAGCCGTTGCGCTTTTATCCGCGCTGTGGCAGCAGTTTGTTCAAGACCTCACAAAACTACCGGCCATGCATTTTTGACAGCCCAGTTAGCCAAAACAAAATAATTATGTTGTCCCGTTCTTGACTATAGTTGCATATGTACCTATACATATGTGTACATGTGTGTTCATATGTAAGGAACGTGCCCATGCATGCGTCCAGCTGCATGGGCACGCTCATATCTGTGCGTCTCTGTGCTCATATCTGTATCTATCTCATGCATGCTCATATCTGTAGCTTTGTTGTACTTAGCAGTGAAATTTATTTGTAAAATATGCTAACTCTACAGCAAAACTGGGGCCCGCGGGAGAGTTCTGCACGTATATTTATAGGCTATTGTAACTTGCGTTGTTTCTGAACACTTAACCGGAAGTATTTTGGGGGCTTTATGTGTAAACATACAAGAAATGGTCTATTCGTACCGCCGTAGTTAATCAGCTACAACCGACCCCATTGATTCCGTTCTTTATTCCCAGTTTTCGCAGAACAGAATTTCAGAATTTGTTTTTCTGGGGGAATAAGCAATCGGAACGAATAAGTTGAAGGTCGACCGGATGAATAGTAAAATATTTGTGTGCCGGTTAATTCGCGACTCCCCCTCCCCCTCGTCTTCTTTAATTTATTTATTCCCTTCTTGGACTCGTAGTCCCCGCACTATTTCATGAATGAGTACACAAATAACCAACAGGCGGAGACACAGCTGAGGCGTCTTAATGCTTTGCAGACGCTAGTACATAACCACGGGACAGGACATGGAGTGTCAACGCGCCTCTTTTACTCAGTGGTTATGGGCGTTATGCCGCCGAGCAATATGTCGCGGGAGGCAGGAAGAGGAGGAAGGAAGATAGCAAAAGAGTAAAGGAGTAAAAAAAGGCGCACATTCGATTAGTTACCCTACGCACAGAGAAGGTGGTTAAGGGATTAACTGAAAGAAGCAAAGGCGAAAGAGCGAAACTCGCGATGCCTACAATTTCAATGAGGACAATCGATTTCATAAACTGAAGTGACGTCGGCGTTGCTTTGCAAAGCCTGTGGCGCATAGGGTCATGGTAAACGAATCTTTGTCCCGTAAAATTGTTTACAATCAGGCCCGTTTAACGCAATGCAAAGAATGTCGCGTTCGACGCAATAATGATGGCAAAAACACTCATGTGTTCTGATGTATAAGTGCACGTTGAAGGGCCCCGTGGGGTCAAAATAAGTCCATATCATTCAACTGTCATGTTTCTCGGAGCGTCAATACTGCTTTCAAACGTTATCTGCAATCAATCAATCAATCAATCAATCAATCAATCAATCAATCAATCAGTCTGCGCAAACTCGCGCTCAGAATGTGAAGGATTGAGCGCGTCGCGGTTGGCGCGCAGCGATGGCTGCGAAACGCGTGACGTTTTTCGCCGATCTACTTCCGCGTGAACAAACTATTTCGACAACAACAACATCAATAGCAGCAGTAACAACCGCTGCAACAACTACAACAACAATAGAGATGTCGAGGAAAGCAGCCGACGACAATTAGTCTCCACGCGGAAGCGTTCATGCCTGCGTCCGTGACTAGTCCTTTTTTGGCAAGAAAACTTGGAAATGCGCCTACATGAGGAGGATATCGCTTGATCTGTGCGCTATAACACCGCTAGAACTGTTCGCTCGCCCTCTCCCTGCCGTTTTTCTCGCGGATCTCGTTTCAATCGGGCACAATAACTGTTGGATATACGAAACGTTCAGAGCTGTGATACAGAGCGGGCCAGAGAAAGTATCTCCATTTTCGGGCACATTCGTAAATGATTTTACCGGGGTCAGCCGTGTGCCTTCCTGTTGGCATGCTGAAAACCAGCATATAACGTGGCTAGTAAAACCGACAATGGAGAATGTGCACGAACCAACTTGCTTAAGCTTTTCATGCTCCTAAACTTACAAATTTACGTATGCTACGTGATGCCTGCGGTTCGAAGGATGTTCCATTTCCGCCGCTATGGCCGCGAGTGTTACGGGCCTACACTCCATTGTCAACGTGAGCGCTCCATTCTCCATCCTTAAGCTTTTTCGGCTCCGCGCATGTCGACGCCGTGCTTACAGGCGGACACAGCGCTCTAAACCATGCACCTACTGGACTCTGTACAACCCATTGATGCAGCTCTACGAAGGCATACAAAACAGCTTCTTCGCAAGAGCTGGGCAGCTTTATGTAGTCCGCTGCATACTGGAAGTGGTTTTGGAAGTGTATGGCGCATACTCAAGGCTCTCCGCAGTCCCGAAATCTGCAAGAATAAAAAAAAATTAATTATGAGTTTTTACTTGCCAAAATCGCGCTCTGATTATGAGGCATGCCGTAGCGGGGGATACCGGAAATTTGGACCATCTGGGGTTCTTTAACGCGCACCGAAGACTAAGCACACAGGTGTTTCCGCATTTCGCTCCCATCGGTCGGGATTCGATCTCACGACCTCTTGCTTAGCAGCCCAACACCATAGCCACTAAGCAACCACTGCCGGTTCTGCAAGAATACAATGGCTGCTTTGTGCATAGCGACTGGCTAGTCACCAAAAACTCTGGCCGAGGCATTTGCAGACCTTTTTGTCTCTCCTGTCTCTAGTGACACCACAAATGGCTACCTTCCTTCTTTGACAAGTCAGAGTACTATAATTGCTTCCTATGGTCGAGCTGCCAGATGGACGAGGCAGACTTCGCTCTTGAGCAGCTGCAACACACGCTTAGCCTCTCCAAACGCCGCGCTGCCCCAGGTGAGGACGGTGTGACGTACCAAGCATTGCGGAACGTTGATAAGAGTTTTCGTGACCGTATATTGGACGAGTTTAATGAAGTATGAAGAACCTGTGTAATTCCTGCGAAAGGAATTCGTCCGTTGTAATAGCAATTTTAAAGCCCGGATGGCCTGCAGCGCACCTCAAGTCCTACCGGCCGATATCTTGAACTTCAAATCTCATAAAGTTAATTGATCGAATGGTCCTGTTTCGCCTAGGTGCTAGGCTAGAGAAACTGCATTTCTTCCATGATGGCACGAGTGGCTTTCGTTGCCGCCGGTCAGCATTGCAGACCTGGTCTCCGCTCTTGAATTTGCTAGAGGAAACCAGAACTCCACCTACATGCTCTTCCTAGACATACAGCAAGCTTTCGACTAAGTTCCGCATAAGGCGATTATTTTCGCTTTTGCAACCACCGGAATTTCGGGCCCGCTGCTCCGCTTTGTGCACTATTTTCAATCAGAGCGCCAGATGAAAGTGCGTGTCGGAGAAATGACAAGTGAATCCCGCACTGTGAAGTGCTTTGTCCCACAGGGCAGCGTTTTATCGCCGCTTCTATTCAACACCGCACTTGCCGCGCTTCGACGTCTCTTGCCTCGAGACGATGACATCCTTGTGGGCATAGCTATCTATGCAGATGATATTGATCTGTGAATAAGCGGACCTTCGCACTTTGGTCCGCGGCTACATGCAAGCTTGCAGAGAGCTCTGAACGCGACTTCGGAGTACGTGGGTGAAGTTGGCCTGCAGATATCGCCTACTAAGTCGGCTGAAATAGCATATCGTCATAAACAACGCGCTCGTCGAACAATGGGCTGACTGTTCCTTGACGACACGCCGGTAAGCTGGGTGCGACAACACTGTTATTTTGGCTTAATCGTAGGCGACCGCATCCCTTGGCGTCCTGCTGTTAAATTTGTGCGACGCAAATCGCAGTCTCGCCTCAAGTACGTGGCCGCCTTGACTGCTAGAGGAGCCGGCTGGGACCAAGCAACGGCTCTGCAGGTGTACCAGCCACCCGTGCTCTCAGACATGTGTATGCGTTACCAGACCTGAATGTTCCACCTAGTTTGATGGCCCAGCTGGATCGAGATCATCGCGTTGCCCCTCGACTAATGCTTGGATTACCTCGAGAGGCGCAATCTGTTGCCTTATTCACTGAAGTGCATCAGTTACCTTTGAGGCTTCAAGCAGAAGAGAGAGCTCTATATCAGATTGAGTGTCTGCACCGCTCATCGAATGGTCAATCACTCCTTGATCGACTGATTCACCGACCGTTTTCACGCATGGGAAAAATGGCGGCATTATTTATGAACATTGCTGACATTTTTGAACATGCTGCTCCAGTTACGCCTCCGCCTCCCAACGATATCACTAAAGAGGTATTCCCCATTTATCGCACAATCCCTGACATACACATAACGTCTGACATGCCTGTTTCAGGAATATTCCAATTGGCTCAGTCGTACATGTTCGTAAGTTTCCCAGATTATCTTCAAGTATTCACAGATGCATCTGTACATAGTCATGATCAAGGCGCCTCTGCAGCTTTTTTCTGGCCTTCTACTCCAGTACGACATATATTTCATATACCCCTTCCAGCCTCGTCAACAACTGCATAGCCAGCAACGACTAATGTTGCACTGAAATACGTGGAAGAGGAGTTCACCGCATCGAAGATTGCCATCTTTACGTACTCCAGCGCTACCTTTAGCAGATTGCAACGCAGTAAAATTCATTGTCCAGTTGTGTGTAGAATTATTGACTGTGCCAACAAAATTGCATTGCACGGGGTATTTCTCGTTGCCCAATAAATACCTTCACACGTAGGGGTCGGCTGAAATGAAGAGGCTGATCGGCTGGCTTCAACTTGCGCTCTTAACGACTGTGTCGGCCCTGAAATTTTCTGCAAGCCTGATGACGCTTGCCCGCTGATTCGTCGACACGTACTCAAGCAGCATCCAGAACAGCGCGCCGCAAATGGAACGTTCCTGCCACGTGTTCCTGCTTGCCTCGTCGCTCTAGCGCATTACTACTACTCAAGCTAAGGGTTGGCTGTGTGAACGTGTTCGAACGTCGTTTATACCGACAGGGACGTGTGGCCAGTCCATCGTGTACGGCTTGCAGTTGCTGTGAGTCACTTCAGCACCTGATATAGCAGTGTCCCGCTTTCAGTGCGCAGTGCTCGTCGCTAGTGAGAGACTTTGATCCCCTTGGCCTGCGGTGTACGACACTCGACGAATGTTTGTACCCCAGTGGTTGTGCAATCAGGCTCATTGATCTGTACTTGCTTTTCTAGAATTAACTAACTTAGGTTCGCTTTTGTAGCCTCTCTCTATTTTTCAGATAAAAATACCTCAGACACCATGGTATTTTAACATCCTGTAGTAGCGTGACCTGCAGTGAACGGTCCTACTGTGTGTGATCTGTGCTGCGTGTATTCTGCTTTGTTTTTGAGATTTGTCGTCTTTTTCTTTCCTTTTTCTTCCCCCTTTTCCTATCTTCCATCTCTATATTTCTCTTTCCTCCTTTCTGAAGAGTAGGCAGGCGTTGTGCTCCTTCCGGTGGCAGCTGCCAGCCTGCTCCTCACTTTCCCTTTCCTGTCATGTGTGTATATGTTTTCGAATCAAATAATAATAACAATAATTCTCAGCGCTGTAGATCTGGTAAACAGATTATCGAGGAAAAGCGTACGAGTGGTCTCTGGGAGGCTGTGCATAGAGCTGCTTCAAGCGGCAAGTTGTCCTCTCTCTGCCTTCATTTTTCTCCTTATTATTTCTACATTTCAATTTGCAGATTCGGTTAACTTCCGGTATTCTTTCTCTAGCTGTATATAGTTTACGGTGATCGTGAGGCAAGCTTCTATAATGGTAACAGCTGCTCTTCTGACCTCGTACAGCGCTTTCATAATGGGATATTTCCGGGCGTTGCTGCTGCCTCTACTAGGCAGCGGAGAAGATGACGCCGCAAATATTTTAATGAGGCGCATAAATCGCGACCGTGTCGTGTTTGATAATGAGGTTATATAGACAGTACGGGGCTCGGTACGGTTTGTATGCCTGAACGCATCATTACGCAAGGATGAGGCGCGACTGACGGGTATCATCTTTTATTGCGTCTCTTACGACACAGCGCCGAGAGACAGCGGCTTCGTGCTTCCGCGTTTTCCGACCCCGAACCTTGATATACCAGATGGGGGTCAAAGCTAAAGATATGCAACTTTACCACCTCGGCTTCTGTAAACGCTATGTCTATTCTTCAAGTGGTTATGGTTAAGTATCACAGTTTTCATAACAACGCAACCGAAGAAATTTCGGGATGTCCTTGTCGGAGGACATGAGGCGTCAGGCAGACTTCGTTGTAATCCCACGATACGTTGGGATTTCTTCTTGCATTGACAAAGAAAAGATGTCCTTGGTATCAGGTCTGACTTCATAACGTGAGCTTCGCAACCGGTATATCGAATCAAGTTGCAATCAACCTCACAATACCTGGTATCACGAAAAAAGCTGATCTATCATCACCAGCTCTTAAACGGCTTACGCTACTATTTTTGCACGAGAACTACCGTCACTCTACAGATATCTACGCTGATGGATCTGCCTTGCCAAACAGCTCCGCGGTGGCAATCGTGATACCAGCGACAGTCACAACAATCAAATTTAAGACGACTCACGCTACAACATCGATGGCAGCAAAGATTGCAGCGCTCTTTACTGCCCTTGATTACATTGGTGATGAACCGCCACACAAGCGGATGATATTCTGCGACTCAAAGGCAGCCATCGCAGTCTCTACTGTCACCTTTACGACGCGGACCGCACGAACAGCTAATATTTCACATTGCAGAGACGTTACACCGTATAAGTGATGCAGGACATAATATAACTTTCCAATGGCTTCTAAGTCACTGCGGGATTACCGGCAATGAACGGGCCGATCAGGCTGCCCGTTCAGCCCATACTGAGGAGCAGCAGGTACCAATTACACTTTCTAGAACTGACGCAGCAGGGAAGCTGTGCCTGCTTGCTCGGCAGTGCACCATGTCACAATGGAATGACCCTCTTTAAGAAATTCTCGTCTGCACTCCCTTAATCCCACATTCAGTCTTCGAGCGCCATCACAGCTTCGCTGTGGAAACGCCCCGCTTTTGCATCGACTGTGGTTGAGCGTTGCCTTTACCAGAGCCTATGCGTTCCGCATAGGGATGACCGACACCACAACCTGGGAATACTGCGGCCATGAAGAATCGATTGGCCATATTTTGTGCGCCTGCCCACAGTACAGTCCACAGAGGGATTGCCTTCGCCACGAACTTGACCAACTGGACGACCAACCGCTATCGGAAAAAAGAATTCTACACCATCGAAGGGATCTAACGTCACAGAAGAAGGCGGTGCAAGCGCTATTACGCTTTTTACGATCTACCGGCCCTTGTGAACGTCTTTAACTGGAACGCCTTTTGTGTGTGTGCGTCTCCCAGTGCGTGTTTCTTTTTTGTTATTTTAGCGTTTTCCTCTCTGTCATCTTTCTAACCGCTATCTCCCATCCCCAGTGTAGGGTAGCAAAACTGATATCTGGTTGACCTCCCCGCCTTTCCTATTCATTCTCTCTCTCTCTTTCTCTCTCTCTCTCTCAAGTGGTGTGTGTGTGTGTTTATTCTTTATTATTACTGACACAAAGTAAGGATATGTTGGCGCACAAGTACGGCGTCGGCATACTCATTGGCTCTTGAATATGCGGTACATACAGAATACAGTTGCACATAAAACATATAACAATATACAGTTGTGCTAGTTTAAGAACAGTGGAGCCTTGGCGTATGTTGACTAACCTCGTCAGGGAGTAAGATTGTTCCTTTTATAATCAGAAACCTCAGCTTTATTGATACATCTGCGTTCGCCTGAGTTATATAAATGGACCTGAAGTTAGATAGCGTTGAAGTCATAACGTCGGCTACTTCACCAGCAGTTCTTAAAGCGTAAGTCAACCTATATTGATGTTTTAGCGGTAGTATACAGGGACGCAACAGCGGATACTTTCGATCTTTATCTGCGATGTTGCTGCTCGAGGCAGATACAATCGCGAACATTTGGCATTGTTAATATTTTTGCGTGGCGTAAAGGTGTACTAAAAGAAATAAAAGGCAACTTCAGCTGAGCTGCATGATTACTCAACTCATTAATGATTGTTCTCCTTCACGAACAGCCTCGACGTAGTGGCGTGGAAACCACATTGCCTGCCCCGTAGAAATGTAAAATAACCGCGATTTCGTCCTTACAATTGCTGCGAAGTTGAAAATGCTTTTACGCGCGATGCACCAGATAGCGTCGCGTGCTCGAAAGCCACTCACGTATGCGTGGCGTCTCGCAGCAGCGCTCTGGCGTAGATCGTCCCGTATAGTGACGCACCAGGATGCGGCAAAAAAGCCCCCCACCCCCCCGAGTTCCGCTGGCACCAAGGACTTTGCCATCAGCTGCCGTGCGAACGATCCCGGCGTCAATGTGGCGTTGTGCCAGCTTATGAAGAAGCCGCGCTTTGGCTACCGGAACAAGGCATATACGCCCGATTAGAATCGAAATTTTTTTTCAGCGCATAAGGCGGGAAAAACTGCCGCTGAACTAATCCCTCATTTTCATTGAAACTAGTAGTTGACGCGACAATTTCGTGGCAGTTGCAAGCGGCCCTACTCCTTTGCGAGTTTCCAACCTTTCTTGTTTTTTTTCCCTCACGGCTTCTCCGTGCGGTCGTAAAACGCGAGTGCGTCGTATGATAGTTGTCTCTTGGCTTCTGTCGACGTGGTCTGCGTGTATGTACACTTAGTATGCATGACTTTTTTTTTTCTTTTTATGAACGGCGGGGTAGGCTTTAAAAAATTCTGAAGTTTTACGTGCCAAGATCACGATCTTATTGCGGGGCACGCCACAGTGGGGGACTCCGCAATTATTTTTAACAGTTAAGTTTCTTTAACGTGGCGCCATGGGGTAAATACACGAGCAATTTTGCATCACGTAAATGCGGCCGCCGTGGCTAGGACTGAACCTGCGACCTCGAGCTCAGCAGCGCAACGCTCGCCACCGGACTACCACGGTGGGTCTGAGTTGCTCTCGCCCTATACGGTCACTGTAACAGAATGGTATTCCCCTGCGCGACTCATTCGTGTAAAGTCTAGAGGTATGCCCGCCTACGGCAATGCTGCGCACGCGTTGTTTTTGCCTATGCAAATCTAGCTTGTTACGTGCTGATGCCCAGCGTTACGTGATTGGGAAGAAAACTTGAACGGTAACCGTGAGAAAGCGTTACTCTTTCTTAACCTTTCTTCGAATATGAAGCGATAACGCGCAGATCGCCCATATAGAATGCATGCGTGTCGTTGCCGACAGTAGTATTGGCGGATGCGCTGGGAGCTCTTTCCTGGAATGTTTGAAAAATAATAATATACAACGTCGCAAACATTATTCAAGTTGACATTGAGAAGGAGACCCGCCGTGGTTACTCAGGGGCTATGGTGTTGGGCTGCTGAGCACGAGGTCAAGAGAACGAATCCCGGCGACGGCGGCCACATTTCGATGGAGGCGAAATCCAAAAACACCCGTGTACTTAGATTTAGGTGCACGTTAAAGAACCCCAGGTGGTCAAAATTTCCGGGGTGCCCCACTACGGCGTGCCTCATAATCAGAAAGTGGTTTTGGCACGTGAAACCCTGTAATATTATATATTATTATTACATTCAGAAGGAGACCCCAAATTTATTTAACTGTACGGGCGACTTCTTATCAAAAGTACAATTAGGAACCTTAACTTCAACGACCTTCAGAATGCATTAAGAGAAATTCGAGGTGGTATAGATGAGCATTCGCGCGTCTTCTAGTGACTCATTTATATAGTTACACGCTAAATAAGCTTGGAATTCTTTTAGAGTTGATCATGTAGCATTTTTCTTTAATAAAGATGTTGTAATCACCAGCTAAAGCCACATGATAACTAGGGGCTGCAGGCATTACGAGGTATGATTCCTTCACCATTGGTGACGAAACGCTGCACATCCCGTCAAAGATGGCAGTACCTTTTGTAAAGTGGTCTTATGTAGTAATATTCTGGAGTCTGAAGTGAGCCGCGGTCACATTGTCTAAGCAGAGGGTTAAATTTTACCCGCATCTCGATGTACATATAAGTGTAAAACGAAGCTTTCTTGCACTTTGGTATCCGTTTCTTGTAACCTAGATCGACTGCGCAGGTGCACAATGATGTCGCATAGTATTGTATCCGCTTATCTAAGGCCTAATTCGGACCACGCGTCCTGCAGCATTTCCGGACCCTTAGCTCTCATGAATATCTTATCAGCCCCGGTTGACGGTGGCGTTTGAGTAAACTTTGTGTGCTACATCTGTACTTAGTTCACACACGTCTTTTATGACGCACGTGCATAGATAGCGAACGATTGAAATGTGCAGAAATTGTCAGCGTTTGGTCTTTCGGCATTAGCGAGATCAGTTGCGTTCCACGAGCAACTGGAAAAAGGCGCTCTGAATTGCTGACAAATAAGAAAGAGGCAATAGACGTCGTCTTACTTATATAAAAGAAACTTCAGAAGTGTCTTTTGCTCAGTTATGAACGTTGCACCCGTTCCTAAGGTTCAGATAGCTGCAGAACAAGGACAAAAGGAACGTCCCGAAGCCATGGACACATCGTATATGTAAAGATACCTGCGCATTGTATATACCATGTGTTGTGCTTCAAAGTGCCGTTCTGCAAAACTTAACAACCCCTCGCTTACATGGACAGACGTCAGGGATGTGTTCTGCCTGACTGTATTACTTTCCACTACTGAGCATAGCTGGCATAAACAAATCGCATGCACAGGTGTTTGAACCGGTTCTGAAGAGGTGTACTACAACTGAAAGCGGTACTGTCCCGCAGCTTCCGTCACACAGTGGAATCTATCCATTGACGTCACTTCTGTATACGTCAGCTCACGAATAACGAGCTGACGTGCACGGTAAAGTAGCGCTGACGCGCGCCCTTATCTTCTCTGCGACCACATCCTTTAACGAGAAAGAACACAGCGCCCCACGTTGCGTGGACTGCTATATCAAGAAAGTGACGACACGTTCCGGGACACAGTTCTCTATCAGCACTAAACTGAAGTTGCCTTGGTCGGTGCAAGCGACAAAGACGTAAAAAAGTACAACGCATTTATGCGTGCCTGTTGTGTACCTGTTGACATTTTATGCGTCCTTGTTTGCACATTCTGTGCGCGGTTCGTCATTGTGCCGCGATCTGCGCTCGAGCACAGAACAACTTTCGCAGTAAGCTAAAATCCGGATTGACATAAAAAACGTGTTTCCCTCGACAGGATCTTCAAAATTAAACAAACGATAATTTTAATATATACGCGTTGCTAGATAGGCAACATCTGTCTGCACAGGTGGTTTATGCGCTTTGGTGGACACAATTTTTGCAAATGTTTGGTCATCAAACACATAATTAACAGAAATTCACTTACTTCTTTTTGTTATCATGATTATGGTGCATGTTTATATTTGAAACATTAAGGCAATCGTATTTGAACACAACTTCACTTTGATTCTCCTGAAGCGCTTGTGTTTCGTGATATTCATCATCAAATTTGATACTCAGTCAGCTAATTTCGAGTTCAGGGTCGTGGAGCTCGACACAACGCCAAGCCGTGAGGGAACGTCAACAGGAGGGAAAAAGAAAAAGTCACTCGTTGTTATTTTCACCAGCCGAGAGCGACAGCTACCCGCCATGGTGGCGTAGTGGCTTTGACGTTGCGCTGTTAAGCCTGAGGACGCAAAATCTAATTTCGGATGCGGCGGCCGCATTTTGATTGGGACGAAATGCAAAAGCGCCCGTGTACCATGCATTCGGTGAAAGTTAAAAAAAAAAACATGTGGTTCAAATTATCCCCAGAGTCCTCTATGGGCTACGGCGTGCCTCATAATATATCTTGGTTGTGGCACACAAAAACCGTGCAATCTTATTTTTTCTTCATTTTTAAAGCAAAAGTGCATGTGTCATCAGCTTTGCCCTGCTCACAAGCAATGTGTCACACGCAGTAAGCTACGTCACAATCGGGGATTGACATTCTGTTGAGATCAGCGCTTCTGAATGCGAAGTTAGCTCACTCATTGTCAAATTTGATGATGAATATCACGGAACAGAAGCCGTCCGGTAGAATCAGTCAAAGTGAAATTGCCTTCAAACAAGTTTGTCTCAACGTTTCAAAGATAAACCTATACAATAATCATGAGAGCAAAAAATTAAAATTTTCTTTAATTTGTTTTTGCGACTCTAATTTGTCGCAAAAATGGGGTCCACTGAACCGCATAAACGACCTCTGCAAGCAGATTTCGCGGAGCTTGCGTAGCATTTCTATTAAATTCGCAGTTAATTGAACTTTGAAGACAGTGTACATATTTTCGTCGCTAAGACTCGTGGTGGTTTATTGTCATCATCGTCCTGCGCTGATTGACTCTATTCCGCTCAAGCTTGAAGTATTTTATTCTAAGTGCACCCGTCGTGAGCCGCAATCAAACACGTATTGAGAGTGTTTCATGAATCATCCGTTGTCCTTGAATGAAGTATCTGACTTTTGTATAACTGCCATCATGTCGTGACGTCATTGATTTAGTGGATATATCGCTTATAAAGGCTAAATACTCATGATATAGGCAAATAAAGGAGTGGTTGGTCGCAGGTACTTTAAGTGGTCCTGTGGTCACTTAATTAAACATTCCTGGGACACGAAGAAAGTTAAAAGTAATCACAGGGAAGAGTGGAAGATATTAGGAGAGATGAATGTGAATTTTCAGTGGTTTATGAAAGAACTTGTATCTTATGAAATACCGACAGTGCGACAAAGCTGACTGTTAAGCGTGTTGGTGCTGATATTCAAAAAACATTGCAGTGCATCAAAACCTATGTACAAAAACACTCGTTTGCCACAAGGACAATCGGCGCGCGAGAAAGGCGGCGAGAGAGATTTTGGTGAGCGGAGTAAAGAGGTAAAGAGGCGTGCGTTTTCATTTCATGTCGTTTATTTACTGTCAATGCCGTTCGGCGATGCAGAGAAGAGTGAATAAACCTAATAAAACACGCGGATTACTTAGAGCAACACAAGTGCTTGAGCAGCCGTGAATTAACCATGGAAGAGTCAGTAATGACCGCTAAACTAATTATGTGCAGTAAATCTGTTGGATGGGGCGCGACGGGGTGTCTACCATGCTTCTACATGTGTCCGGGTGGTATCTTCTGCAATGTTTGCAAACGAACGTTAATGAAAATATGAAGTCCAACTAAATTGAAAATTTAGGTTTCTCTATTAAATAAATTCCTCATTCTTAGCGAAAACAGAGTTTTCGTAAGCGAGAAAATGACGAGAAGGCAAGCTCATATCATCTGAAGAATTTTACGACAAGGAACTCATCTAGTTCCCAGCCCATACAGAGTGCAAATCTACCACCACTCCCAATCTTAACGAGTCTGCCCATCGTGTAGCGCGAGGATTCATTAACCGCGCCCGATTTGGGAAGCCTCTGGCCGAGAAGGAGATGGAAAGGAAGGATAGGGATACAATTTTCTTATTCAATGACATTACCCAATTCTATAGAAAGTCGAGGTGTATATATACACATCCAAGCCTAAAAAATGAACAGGTCTCAGGCGGTCTATTGGACGCGCCTTCAAACCAGAACTCACGCTGTTAAGAACCGCCCGCTGAGATGCAAGTTTTGCCAGCCAGTTGCGACAGCGGCGGCAGCCTTTTCTTGGAACGCCACCGTTACGTTCTAGCCTCTTCGCCATTGTGACTAAACGCGCTCGGCGGACCAACTATTGTTACTGAACCCGCCACGGCCAACCTGGTCTGCCGCGAGCGGGGGAGTGCCCGCGGGAACGTCTACTGAGGCCTCTTTCCACGCGCCGTTCAAGACGCAAGACAATGGGCTAGCGGCCGCGATGCGGGGGTCAGCTCGGGGAATAAAAGGCACCTTTCCTGACACAAGCCCCGAGTTCTACCAAGTCCGGCTGACCTCGGTTGGGGACCGTGAACCTCGCGCAAGGATGTGTGTATGTGAGTGTGTGTGTGTAAACCGCCCCGCAGAGAGGCGACTTGTTTACGATGACTGGACGGCCGTTTCCGTCACCTGGGTATCGGGGGAGGGCCGAGTGTTTATAAACCGCTGTTGTGCGGATGCTCAGGACACTTTCTCAAGCAGTCATCTTAGACTGATGTACTTTCTCGCATAGTCATACTAGACTGATGAACGGCATGTAGATACTGTAAATAAACCCATATTCCTCGTTCTCGATTAGAAGTAGTCCTTCCCTTCATCAACGTCCTCAGCGTGAATAAGTTGGGCGACGGAATGGGCCAGCTACCTTCTAATTCATGCCGGACTCCAATCTTGACAACGGGTTACGAGCGATGGAGCCCTTAATCCTAATAACGCGAGCCCAGTACATCTTAACCGCATGTTTCCGGAATCATACCCTGATACCAAATGTAAATTACGTGATGAGATAAGAGCCACCATAGAGCATATACTCTGGGATTGCGAAATACTTCAGAGGAAAGTTGCAGTCCTCCCAAATGAAATAAGGTCGTGGTGGAGAGCCGCACTGACTAGCTGAGATGTCCAGGACCAACTTTGGGCCACCCAGCTAGCCCGGGAAGCTACGGAGACAGGGTCTGTCTGCTGCCCCCGGCGCGGCCTAGACCCAGGCCATCAATTCGCAGGATATTCAATAAAGTTGTCACACACACACACACCAGCTGTTGTGGACAATGGTACCGCAAATGTGACGTCTTGACTGGCTGATTCGCAGAGAATGGCATATAGGGAGGTCACGTGGGGATAACTTTTGACGTGGGCGGTTCAAATTGAGGAACAGCAGCGGAACTTTCGACGGCAATTTTCCACGCAACAAAGTGATATATTGGCACACAGAAAATGATCGTATACTTCTAGAACAATAATCTATTGATTGAACTCGGCTTAATATTTTCATTCAGCGTCCCTTTAAATATCACCCGCAGCGGTGGTGTCTAGCCTGAGAGTGTAGCCTGCATTGCACAGTGCTTCACATTTAGTGATCGAGTTCTGAAAGCAAGTGTCGACTAACAAGTCTCTCTTTCTCGCCTTTTGCTTTTTTTCACGCATGCGCAGTTTCGACCTGGAAGATGGGCCGGGCGGTTCCGGTGGCGGCCGAGCGCTGCTCGAGGCCTCGAGCCCCTCGGGCGCAGGCCTGGTGCTCAGCAACTTCCCGCCTCAGCGGAGGGAGTCCTTTCTCTACCGCTCCGACTCCGAGTTCGAGATGTCGCCAAAGTCTGTGTCGCGACACTCGTCCATCGGCAGCGAGGCGTGAGTGCTTCTTTCTTCCTTTCTTTTTCCATGCTACCGCCGCCCCCATCCTGCGATTGTTCTCGCAGCTGTGCTTCGGATGAAAGTGCTGTAAAGTGTTGGGCAATAACGTCCCACTGGAATCGCAGCTTCAACTGACGTTAGCCAATCATTAACGGAAGTTTGAACCTTTATAACACAGCATAAATATACAGAAGTGTGTTGGCACGCAAGTGCTACAGGAGGAAATCCCAACGCAAAACTCTCAGGGGAACCTTCTATCGGCACTGCATTAGCCGATTACAAGGCAGAGGGGTCCTAATCAGTAGCGGGTGTACAAAGGATTAGAATGGCACAGTGGAAGCACACAATATTGATAACATAGTAGTACGAACACCCATACAGGTTCCAACATGTCAGTATAAGGTATACATGCATCGAGAAGTATGATGCAGAATTACAGAGAAAAAATATACTGAGCATCATTTTGTTCGCAAGGAAGTGGCATAGGAGGTAATGCGATTAATTATCTGCAGCACAACACATACAAGTATTGTACACGTTATGCAGGAACGACACATATGTACAGGACAAAAAAAAAATTGCATTGCAAGAAAATGAAACTTTTACCGGAGGAAAAGAAATTGAGGTATAAAAAATTTCGTTTCGATAATCGTACATGTGATTTCTTTTAACCTGGTTTTAAACTGATGTGGCATTCCAATGATATGGGATTTCATTGGAATAACTGATTGTATGTTCACCACGAATCCGCATGATGCAGGTTGAATAATAGAAAAAGCAGTTCGGCTGTACTTAAAAACATGTCTAAGCTGCAGAGGAAAGCAAACCAGCCTCTTCGCTTAAAGTTCCGTAGTTGAAGAAAAATCCGCGTTCGTCCGATAATCCAACACGGCACTATCGTTGTCGTGGCGCAGTACCTTTACATCTGTATGCCAAATTAGCGGACAAGTAGGCTGCCAGACAGCGTAGAAGAGCTAATTGAGTGTCCCGAATAAATTTTGCACCTTTAAGCGCAGTAACATGGTGCGTGGAGGTGTACGTAATAGGACGAAATTAACAACATACGTATAAGCGTAACACACCTGCACGAAAAAAAAATACGTTGAATTCGATGTTACAGTTGCGCTAGAAACACAAAATTATTGCCGTGAAACCAACGTAGACACTTCGCGCTGGGATCTCCACCAAGTGGCTGTCCTTTTTGCGTGTGTGTATTGCGCGCAATAGCGGTAGTTTGCTCGCTAATAAGTGGAATGTAAAAGTCGTATTCGATCGGACACAGATCGAAATTACTTGAAATTTGGCGTGTACAACTGCCTTATTGCGAAAGCTAGTAGGTACCGTGTGGGCTACCTCTCGAAGTTAAATAGATATACGAGTTTGGGGCCTCCGTTAGTACGTGCTTCGGAAAAATGCTGTTACATTTTGGACAGAAGCAGTCCATTTATTGTAAACTAAAATAATACACAACCGAAGAATTCTATACAATAAATAAAACAAATACTGCATAGCAGTGCCTCAATATAGGACGTCCTCGCCAAGTTCTAATACGATCGCAGTCTACTTTTTTACTTCATTACAATTCTCTAGCATCCTCCTGCTTAAGTTTCTATAGATGATCATATAAAGCTTGAACACCTTCAGTGTCATCGCGCCAGTTATACTGCAACTTAGCTTCCCTTCCCTGCGCTTCGCGTCAAAACAAACCGCTAGGTACCGAAATACCAGCGCATCATCCTCTTAGCAACAAAGTTCCCACGTGCCGACCGGGCCTGACATTAACGCGCGCGCTATGTTTAATTTTTCGAGGCTCCCTTCCGCACCCTTGGACCGGTATCGTTATCTTAGGAGTGCCTCGTTCTTCTAGAGCGTCGCGTGTGGTTTCTTTTTTTCTGTCTTTTTAAGCCCAGATTTAAATATAGCGCGCGACCCGCACCGGACGCAGCACGCGGCGTCCCTCCGAAACACGGAGGAAGGAAACCGTGCTCCGAAATAACGCCGCACCATAGCGCCTTCGGAAGCTAGCAGTCATATGTAACCTCCGAGACGGCAAGCGCATCACTGAAATCTCGGAAGCCGGGGCAAGATGCCTTGCATTTGCGAGGTTTCCAAATTGTTGCACAGGTGGCGCCCCTAGATTGCGTCGGTGCTGGCGGCGGTCGTCCTGTAGTGCTCAGCACCGCAAATAGATGGCGCGACCAACTTAAGCCTGACGACGCGTGGCCCGCACATTGCTGGTTAGCATCGGATCGCTAACTTTAATTATTCCATTACCAGGCAGGCCTGCGAAAAGTACTTGCATGATTCTGGCTTCTAACATCGATGCGGTTCTGCCTAATTTTGGATAATTCCTTATTTCACGCCAAATCATGTTTGGACTAGTTCGCTGCTTCCCCCCCCCCCCTCCACCTTCTTTTTTCACTTTATTTTGAGTGTGTGATGTAGACCTAGCCAGTTTCGTCCATACTGCATATGTCCGTGAAATGCGCCGTTCGACGTATTTGCGGTTCAGTAAGGCAACTGCAGCACCCTCCTCCCCCTCTCCCTCCCTCCCTTCCGGAAATGCTGGGACAGCTGCAATTGTTGAACATTTCAACGCAAACACTGAACATTGTACAAGATTGGTGCTTTACAGATAGAAATAAATATGGTAAGATTTTATTGTGACTTCAATACATTAAGTTTTGCTGTTTTAACACTATGTCAAGCGTTCCTAAACTATCGTGTAAATAAATGAAATCAACATAATAATACTGTAACTGTCTTATTTTGGAACAAATTAGGGGAACTAGCCAGTAAGAGCAAAGTGTGGCGAGATCTTACGCTGTATGTTTCATAATTTTTATAGCCTCCCATTACCGAATAGGGCAAAAAAATATTGCTCGCTGAAACAACCACGACCATGAAATTTCACGACAATGTCGCGCTCGCTCTTCCCGCCGTATACCGCGCCCTTCTCATGGGGAGTCGGTTTCACCCTATAATGACACTACTAAAGGCAAAGCACGCTTTACAGGCTACTGCGTAGCTGGCTTGAAAAGCGGCGTCGCTCGGCTTGAGTTATGTCCTTACACGTCACCGGCGCACTTTCTTTTCTGCGAGGGAATCGCTTTTGCCTCAGCAAAAAGAAAACGCTTCACATTGCTGGTCGTTAATACCAACATGCTCATTACACGTCGCAAATCCCTTCCGGAAAGGGAAGTAATGTCTCTCGTCAGAGCGGCATAGCCGGAAGCACACATCGCTTGTCCGTAACAAAAGAAGGGAGCAAAATAGGGAGATCTCGTGGCTCTGATCTTAAATGAGGTCTCCCTCATGCGGCAGGGATAATTTGCACTTGCTTTCTAACGTGGGGCCCGACATGCCTTCACGCTTTGTACACCTCTCAGATTCTTAAGCGGAAGCAATTATTTTTTCGATATCAAGAAAAAAAAACACAACATAAACAGACAAGAAAAAAAAACCTGTCCTGCGTTCTGAGCCCGCCGGATTTACTTTTCTTCTTTTTCAAATGCTTTCGCCTTATAATCCCGCCAGTTTCTTTTATATTCGCTGGCTTCGTTGCTCGTTGGCGCCGCTCTTGCTTAGTTTATAGACTCTGAAGCACGTTCCTGTGTGAGCAGCGTAAAACAACAAATATTGAGCAGGAAGCAAACGAAGGATTCGTTGGTTTCTTTCTTTTTTTTTTTAGTCAAACTGGCCTTGTAGACGTTGCAGGCAGATGTCGTTATTTCGTTACTTCCGCCAACGAATCGAAGTCTGGAAAACAATGTCGACATCTCGGGCCCTTTCACTTGCAGGACCTCTGAAGATAATAGATAAGAGGACTAATTGACAGCGCATTTCTTGCTTCTATTTAATGTACTTCCTGTATAGCTCAGGTTACGTAGCCGCCTTTTGTGAAGCCGCGCTCGTGAAGACATTCGCAAATTACCATAATGTTTTGTCTTCTTATGTTGCTGAGAATGTTTCTATCTGGTGGACAGTCACGCGTACTAATTTACATAACCTACTTCTTCCTACGCAGTATTTGTCTAAGAGATTGCCTTATGGCACCACGTTGCCTCTCTCTCTCTCTCTCTCTCTCTCTCTCTCTCGACGGCAGTGCATTAAGTATAACGGGGTCTTGGTTGCTATTACGATGCACTATTGCCTGCCACGTCTCTGTCAAAAGCTAGTTTTTTGAACACCCATACTAATATTTAGCTATGGGATCAGGTGGAGAGGTTAGAAGCATGTGCTTCGTACTGTTTCATTTAACTTCTACATGGGCGACAGCGCTGTAAGTATGTCGTAGACTCAAGTGCACCGGAATTTCATGGCGAAAGGGGTGCAGCCGACTAGGTTCCTGTGTTTTTTTTATTTTCATTAAACATTATGGAGCC